>NC_048298.1:299923529-300043768 GCF_013100865.1 Trachemys scripta elegans | reverse complement strand
TCACAGATCTTGGGAGACAGACCTGTCCTCGCTTACAGACAACCCCCCAACCTAAAGCAAATACTCACCAGCAACCACACATCACTGAACAAAACCACTAACCCAGGAACCTATCCTTGTAACAAACCCCGATGCCAACTCTGTCCACATATCTATTCAAGTGACATCATCATAGGGCCTAATCACATCAGCCATACCATCAGGGGTTCGTTCACCTGCACATCTACCAATGTGATATATGCAGGGCCGGCTCCAGGCACCAGCCCACCAAGCTTGTGCTTGGGGCGGCACCTGAAGGGGGGCGGCGCGGCGCTCCGGCCCCCGGGGAGAGTGGGGCCACGGCCAGGCTCGCCACCCTCCCCCGGCGCTCTAGCCGCCCTCCCCCCGGCCGCTGGGGGGAGAGCGGCGAGCCCTGGCTGGGGCTCGCCACCCTCTCGCCGCCCTGCCCCCTGCGCTCTGGCCGCCGGGGGGAGAGCAGAGCCCCCGCCGGGGCTCACCGCCCTCCTCCCAGGGCTCCGGCCACCCTCCCCCCGGGGCTCCGGCCACCCTCCCCCCCTCCCCCCGTGGGGGGGGGGGAAAGGCAGCTGGCGGCTTTTTTGCCTGGGGCGGCAAAAAAACCAGAGCCGGCCCTGGATATATGCCATCATGTGCCAGCAATGCCCCTCTGCCATGTACATTGGCCAAACCGGACAGTCTCTACACAAAAAAATTAATGGACACAAATCTGACATCAGGAATCATGCATCTGAAGAAGTGAGGTTCTGACCCACGAAAGCTTATGCTCCCAGTACTTCTGTTAGTCTCAAAGGTGCCACAGGACCCTCTGTTGCTTTTTACAGATTCAGACTAACACGGCTACCCCTCTGATATCAAGAATCATAATACTCAAAAACCAGTGGGAGAACACTTTAACCTGTCTGGTCATTCAATGACAGACCTGCAGGTGGCTATCTTACAACAGAAAAACTTCAAAAACAGACTCCAATGAGAGACTGCTGAGCTGAAATTGATATGCAAACTAGACACAATCAACTCAGGATTGAATAAGGACTGGGAATGGCTGAGCCATTACAAACATTGAATCTATCTCCCCTTGTAAGTATTCTCACACTTCTTATCAAACTGTCTGTACTGGGCTAGCTTGATTATCACTTCAAAAGTTTTTTTTCTCTTACTTGATTGGCCTCTCAGAGTTGGTAAGACAACTCCCACCTGTTTATGCTCTCTGTATGTGTGTATATATATCTCCTCAATATTTATTCCACTCTATATGCATCCGAAGAAGTGGGCTGTAGTCCACGAAAGCTTATGCTCTAATAAATTTGTTAGTCTCTAAGGTGCCACAAGTACTCCTGTTCTTTTTTTAAAAAATTAAGTTTTTTTAAGAGAAAAAAATAACAATGGTACAAAAAGTGTCCCCTAAGAGATGAAACATTAAGAGTTAGGCTTGTCAGATGGTGCCTGCTCTTCATATTCAACCTGTCAGAGCACAGCGTGCAATGGCCATCTAGCTCAGTGTTTCTCAAATGTGGCCACCAGGGGCTTTTCTTGCAGCCACAGTCTCCTGGACTGTTATAGGCAGGAGGAGAGCAAAGCAGCGGCCCCATCCCCTCCCTAGTGCTCCTGGATGTACCGCCTTGGTGTTGGTTGTGCGGGCCACCAGCAGGAGTCTCCCTCCTTCCACCCCTCCCCACTCCCAAGACACTTGAGACACAATGCTGGAGAAGCAGGCAGCCAGTGAGTTCTCCACCTTCCCAGGAGCGGTTTGGACTTCAGCCCGGAGGTTGCAGGGGGGCAGGCTCTGGTTGCGGGGCTTCGGGCTCCAGCTCTCGGCTTCTGGCTGTGCAGCTTCAGACTCAGTCCTCCAGCCACAGGGCTTCAGGCTGCAGCTTCTTGCTGCCTCCCTCAGCCCTCCTCCCCACCCTCCAGGGCTTAATTTGTCCTCAGGCTTGCCAGGGCTGAGTAAGTCTGCTGTGAAAAGTGATACTTGCATGTTTGTTAATATCACTTTTCACAACATGCTTATTAGCTAGCAATAAACATTACAATGATTTGGATGTGTATATGTGCATATTTATTTTTTTCCTAAAGCTAATTTAGTATTTTAAGGAAAAGTGTGAGAACGGCCACCAGCAAGAGTTGGTGGCCGCATTCTGAGGCCACCAAAAATTTTGTCCTGAGAACCCCTGAGTCTAGGTGGGCGGCACCAGCCAATGGTTATTTAACTTGCATTGATGGGTGCATACTTGTGAAAGGCACAAATGAACAGAGCATAATCTCAGTTTGCGTGAAATTTTTTTTAAACTCCATTCCCAGTATGCTATTTCCAAACATTTGTTCCTATTTTCAAGCCAATTCTTTCCAACTTGGTCCTGAACATGCTTCTCGCCAAGGACTATTTACAAACCAAGCTTCACGGTCCAGTCATTTTAAAGTTCTTTGTATGTTTAAAAAAAAAAAAAAAAAGTGTGACAATGTTTTCCACATACTTGCAAATAAAAGAAAAGGGATTTTTCTCAAATATCTTACATGCACAAAACGTTCACCTTTGATTATACTTCAGGAATGGAAAGTTTCGGCCCAAAAAGAAATGTATGAGGATGTGGAAATAGATTTTTACTGAATCTGAACTATAGTTGTAATTATTGAGTGACTAAAGCATACTTTAAAAGAAGGTGGAATAGAAGCCTGTGTCCTGAAATTAAATTAAATTAGATATGTAAAAATTATCCTGAAATGAATATATTTCACAATCACATCAGAAAACCTCCTCTCTTCTCTTCCAGTGTGCATGCGTACATGTAAGGGGGAATAATGGAAAATAATGTCTCAAGCTTTGTGTCTATTTAATAAAATTGCTTTTTAAGAGTTACCAATGCAAGCTAAACCAACATGGCCAGTTGTAGACCAGTGTACATGTATGGGGGTTGTACTGTTTAACTAAACCAAACTGGTTAAATCAATTTTAGTTAAACTGGCACAACTTCTGTGTGTCACCTCCAACCCAGTCGCAATGCCACTCACTCAGATTTGGCCTGGAGACAGGAGCCCTCACAACAGAAGAGTGACTGTCCAATATTAGAGTGGTGCTGCAACCTCAAGCACTAGGCATGGGGTCACACACTTAAATTTGACCCAGCAACTCCTCCATCATGCCAGCAGGGAAGGAACGTTGCCTGTACACCGGACAGCTCTGGTCAGGGGCCTGTTTAAAAAAAAGGGGGGAAGGGCAATGGCCCTTTGCCCCCCATCTCTGGATTGTGCTCCCACCATGCATATAGAATGGTCTACCTGTCACATCAACTTTTCCACTGGAGGGCAGGGCAAGAGTTTGCTCTCCATATATGTATGTGCAATGTGAAGTTTCCCTCTTTCTAACCCAAACTTTCGCTTATCTCCTACCTATGTGTTTGGGAGGAGGGGAAAGAATTTCTTCCCAAACATTCCCCTCTCTCATAACTCTTGTTTTCCTTCCTCCTCTGATATACCTAGGTGGGGAGGGAGTGTCTCTAGTCACACACTATTTACTTTAATGCACAAAAGTTAACATTTTTTCAAGCCAAACACAGACATCTGTGTAAGAACATCTGCAAATTATCTGGTGACATCTCCAATAAAAGAATGCGACAGATACCTGAGCAACAACACAAAGACAGATTGGATTCCTCCCTGAGAAACAAGCTGCTGACTACATCGTCAACAAACAGAAGACCATAAACCTACAAGTAAAAACTGAGAGTAGAGGGATATTTACCTGCTATTTACCTGCTTTATAGACTTTAAAATAGCACCCAGCCATGAGCAGTAAATGGTTACAAAACAGAAATGACGGGAAAAGATGAGACAATCAAATCCATGCACATTAAAAAAAAACCTTGCAAACAGGCTTTCAGACAAGAAAGAAGGCTAAAAAAGGATGCAACCTTAATCCTACTTTTTGTCATCATAAATATCAATGATCTATGAAATGCCTCTACTAAATTATTTATTAAACAAAGCCACAATAACTGAAAAAAAAAAAATGCCTATCCTATCTATGTTATGTCCTAGAAAGATGGCCCATAATGTCTACTGTATGACTTCTCACTCAGAAAGTCCCTGAAAAAGAGTTTACACTTGCTAGAAACTTAAAGCAAAAACATGGGCTCCATTGGTCACTCTGGAAAAGATTAAAAGCTCAAACCATAATCATAACTAAAATTTTATTACAGAGATAAAGAAACTGAATACACCTTAAATTGTACATATCTAAACCTCATAATAAAACTACAAAGCAGCATCACACATAGGCTATAAAAGCATTAAAATAATGTAATAGCAGCACTTCATAAATACTATTGTGAAACTATTCAACAAAGTTATTCAAAATCATTCTACATATGGGGCCAAACTTTAACATCCAACTACACCAACTGAGACAAAACACAGATGCAAACCCCATATCTAAAGCTCTGAAAACAAATCCTCTATGCACACTGAAACTCAAACGTTAATAGCTTCAGAGTAGAACTGAGTCATTTCCCTCTCCTAATCTATTTACAGGAACATGCATTGAGTTCTGGTGCCAACATATTGTCCATCACTCAACCATAAAGCACTAAAGCTCAAAAACCAAATCCAAATAAAAAGCTGATGCTATATAACATTACTACCAAGTCTCAACACTACCCTTCTGACAAATGAAGCATACAACCTCCTTTGAAACAGAACACAGCTTAGCACACTGATATGTGAGTTATTGAGAGGAACAAATACAAACTTAAAAGAAAAAACAATCCACAACCTATAAATCCACACCCAGAATCATCACAGTAGCAAATTATCTCACCACGGTGTGTGTGAGAGATTTCCTTAAAATATCTGATATGATGCTCACTTTTAGTTAAACAGAGATGAAGAAAAACTGCAGAAGTCTAGGAGAGGGAGGATTGGCAGGAGCAGCCTGTCAGCTGCTACTAAATCAGTAATGGGAAGGAATGACAAAGAATACAAGGTATTAAAACCAAGAGGGAAGTCCTGTCCCGGGGGCTGTCCCATACAGATGTTCAATGGGTCGGGGGGTAAAACCCAAAACACACGGTCCCCGGGACAAACGCTGATATATTCCTCCCCCGCAGAGACCAGAGCTTTCCAGTCTCTTTCAATCGGTATACTTTGCCAAGCCAGTAACGCGCCATTGACTGAACTGTGCAGTGGGGAGAAGGGGAGCGGTTCGCTCCCTGCTCCAGGCGCGGGTGGATTTCCCCCGTGTCCTCCCCGCCCAGCTGTGCTCAGGGGGGAGCAGGATCTCTGTCCCCCGTGGGTGGGTGTCGGTCTGTCCCTTCCCGCGGCGGGGCGGGGGAGTGGGGATTGGTCCATGTCTCAATCGCTCCCCCGGAGGAGGAGCAGGGACCTCCGGTCACTGCCCTGCAGCGGCAGGAAGAGGCGTATGACCCATGGGGGGCGTGGTTTGTGACGTCACGCACTCGGAGCTACACGTGACCGTGCCCCACGCATCCCCCGGCTTAACTACGCCTGACCTTGCCCCCTCGCTCCCCAGGGGCCGCTGCTTCCCACGTGCTGGAAGCTGCGCAATCGCACAGGCCGGCCTAGGCCGGGAACGCGACTGGACGTTGTAGGGGGCGGGGCTACCGGGGCCTTGCTCTGTAGCGGCCGGTAAGTGAGGGGCGCGAGCAACCCCCCCACGGAGCCGCGTAGGGCCCACGTGCGCCTGGTCCCGGGGCGGGGCTGAGGGGCCGGGCCCGCGCCAGCTGCCGGAACTGCCCCGCGCGTTTGAGTGCGGCCAGGCTCCGCGCGGCCTGGGGTGAGCCGGGTCTGCCCGGCCTCGCGCCCGCGCGCCGGGGTGGGGCCCTGCCTCTCAGCCGCTCAGGGCAAGGCTTGTCTTTGGTTGCAGACCCCATGGGCGCCGGCGGCCACGCGGAGTGCGGGGCGGGCCGCGCCCGCTGAAGGGGAAAAGCCGAGACCCGCTGCGCTGGCGTGAGCAGGTGAGCTGGAGCCGCTGCCGGGCCTCCCCGAGGTCACAGCCCCCTGTGGGGGGAGATCGGCTGCTAGGTTGGGACCTGCCGCAAATACCGATCTTGTCTCGTGCGCCTCCTCTGGGAAAGTTTCCCGAGCCAGGCTGGGGCTTGCTGAAGGCGTGGGAACTCTGCCTTGGGTTACAGCATCTATCCTGGTGCCAGTATAAACTCATTTCGGCTCATTACCAGCCCTAGCTCCAGGAGACCAATGCTATATAGGGTAGTGCTGAAATGTGACTATTTACTTCTGTGTGTTTTCAGATGCCGACTGCATATTTCTTGTCAATAGCCATGTCACATTCAGGGTCTTGCTTTT
Organism: Trachemys scripta elegans; assembly: GCF_013100865.1. NCBI lineage: Eukaryota > Metazoa > Chordata > Testudines > Emydidae > Trachemys > Trachemys scripta. The sequence goes on along the minus strand of NC_048298.1, from coordinate 300,037,435 downwards.
ACCGTTCAAACTGTGTCAACTAAAACAGTGTTTAATCCTGGTGCTAGTAGTTTTTGTCATTAATGTGTAAAGGCTCGGTTATGTTCTCATCAGTTTACAACATTATGCTTTTCCCCTAGAATCCTTCCCATGTCTCTGGACAAGTCTACACTGGGCTAGAAGTCAAGTCAGGGAACTTGTTCAACATAATCCCATCTAAATCAGTTTCTAAGGAGTGGTCTGTACTTAAAATCTAGGCCAATCTAGCTATGTTGCTCAAGGGTGTGAAAAATTCACATTCCCTGAAAGACAGTTAAGTTGACCCCAGCCAGACTATAGACACCACTACGTTGACAGAGTCAATCTAACTACTACCTCTGGGGGGAGGAGGGGGTGGATTTACAACAGCAACAGAATAACCCCTTCCGGTGCTGTAGCAAGTATCTGTGCTATAGCGGTGCTGCTGTAGTGCTTGCAGTGTAGACACAGCCTAACACACTCTCACTGGCTGTTGTAGATGGGGTAGAGTCTAGAATACCTTGACCGTAACAGTTTTGCCATAAAATGTATTTGATACCCCATTAGCTAGAATTGTCCAGATGCTCTTTGTTAACCTCTTGGATTGGGGTCCTAAAATATGGGGGTGCCTGCACTAAACCCTTTTCCAAAATCACCCACCTTTGTTCTGTCCAGCTGCAGTTGAGTTGTATAGACTGGGCTGTTTTTACCACCGTGAACTAATCCTGCTTGGAACAGGTCTAGATGACGTGGCAATAAAAGGCTCAGTCCCTGCCTGTCCTAACAATCCCATAATTTCCCATGTTACAAGCAATTTTAGCAGTGTAGATGGAGCTTCTGGGCACACTTAGGGCTTGTCTACACTACCAAGTTTTGTTGACAAAACTTATGTTGACACCCAAAAGTTGACAAAACAAAAATCTCTCAGGGGTGTTCACACTTGCTCCCTCTGTCGACAGATCATGTCCACATTGGCTGAGCAATGCACCGTGAGTATGTATCCCACAGTGCAGTGTTGTGGGAAGGAAGAGCTGATTGCTGCTCATCTTGGGATTCTCTCCCACAGCCCCCTCAGCTGCTGAGAGCAGCATCATGAGTAGCTCCGGGAGCTCTCCGTGCTGAGGAATGGCAAAGCAGCACAGCAGTCTCTCCCCCTCCCCCTGCAGCAGCAGTCTGCCGGCTGCTCTGTTCCTAGTGCAGCGCAGGACAGGAGCATTCCCATGATTTGCTCTTTGTTAGTTCCCCAAAGGGAACAGCACACAGATACTTCCCGGAGCTTTGAAAGGGGAGGGGCGCATGCCTGCGGGGCAGCAGAGATCAAAACACTGAGCAGAGCCATCAGGGCAGGCATTGTGGGATACTGGAAGAAGCCAGTTCTGTCGCTAAAACAATCAGCAGTGTCTGCACTGGCTCTTTGTCGACAATAAAGGGAGGGGAAAAGACACAAGTCTCTCCTAGGGGTGGAAGTTTTTTGTCGCCAAAGCTGGACGTTTTTTGCCACAAAAGTTCCATTGTAGTGTGTGTGCTCTTGTGTGTGCTCTTGCTGTTTTGTTGCCAAATGGCAGTTTTTGGCAACAAAACTTGCCAGTGTAGACAAGCCCTTAGACTATTGCATGGTGTTGTGAACCAGTTTATACTGCAGTTCATTACAGTTCCCTACCCCCCTGCCACCCCAAATCTGTGTGAATCTACAAAATAGCTTGCAGGATCAAGACCTGTGTTTGCCTTTTCCTAGAAGGAATCTCTATTGTGGCAGGCTATTTGAACTGTAGTGTATACAGGACAGGACAGGTCCTGTGTTGTACCTTATGCAATATCAACAATAACAGTCTCATTCGTTTTGCACTTAAAGTAAATTGTGGTTATGTTCCTGAAGTGACCATGTTTTAAAATATTGTTTGTTCAAATCATAATATGTTAGTCGATAAATATTTCTTGTGTGTTCCAAGCAAAGGGGGGAAAATTGAATTATCCAGTTTCCTTTTGCATAAAAAATGAATATATAACTAATAATATGTTCAGTGTCAGGGGGTAGCCGTGTTAGTCTGTATCCACAAAAACAACAAGGAGTCTGGTTGCATCTGAAGTGAGTTTTTTTTAACCCAGGAAAGCTTATGCCCAAATATATCCGTTAGCCTTTAAGGTGCCACCGGACTCCTTGTTGTTAATATGGTCAGTATAAGTGTTGAATTTTTTTCCACTGGGCCTTTAATTGTGGTTTTACTTTTCTTTCTGTACCTCTCCTTTCACCCATACCTTCCAATGGAGATTACTTTAAAAGTAAAGTGGGGGAGGGGACAGGAAGAATAACAAGATCATTTGCAGGAAATTTATTCTTTGTATTCTTTTAACCTTGAGACAGTAGAGAGGAGAATGTCAGATATTCGATGAACTGGTCATTGGGATATTTGATGGAGATTCCTGGCCTAGGATTTGTACTTTGCCTGCAAGGGATTCTTAATTTGTAGATCTGGGGCTGAAACGTTCCAACTAAGAGCATGTCTACACTACAAAATTAAATCAACTTGAGTTGACATACAGCCACTGCGGTAATTAAAGCAATGGTTCATGTCCACACTTGTTCCTTCTGTTGGTGGTGCATGTCCTCACCAGGAGTGCTTCCTCTGATTGAAGTGGGGCATTGTGGGACACAGACAGCTGGAGCCAGTCAGCCCTGTGGCTGACAACCTCAGCTGTACGCATGGGACTCACAGCTGTGAGCTGCCCCCATGCAGACAGCTGAAACTGAGCCAGCACTGGGCTCCCTTTCACAGCAGGGAGCCTACAGCGGTGAAATTGACGTTTTTGTCAGTTTCACTGCTGCTATTACACATTTGGGCTCTGGCTCCAGCTGTCAGCCTGTGGGGGGCTCACAGAAGGAGGCCCCCTCCACCCCAGGGCTGACATCCCCAGCTGTTAGACCCATGTGAGGCTGGCAGCTGGAGCATGCTTCTCCCTCCCCCAGACTTCAGGACTGACAGCCAGAACCAAAATGTGAAATAATAGCAGCCATGAAACTAACAAGAATGTCAGTTTCACAGCTTGTAGGCTCCCTGCTGTGAAATGGAGCTGCAGCCAGGCCCCCCTGCTGCCTCCCAGTTTGGGATGGCAGGAGGAAGGAGGGAGGGAGAGAGAGAAGAGCCCAGATGGTGGCCAGGCTTGGGCTCTCCTCCCCGCAATCCGTCACTGGGAGACGGCAGCGGGGCTTCAGACCGTCATTGCTGAGGCTTGGGGGGAGAGCTCCCACCGCTGGGACTGACATCAGGAGCCCTGCTGCCACCTCCCAGTCAAGGGATTGCCGGGGGGGGGGGGGGGGGGGGGCCCCAACCGGCCCCCCCCCCGGGGGGGGGTGGGGGGGGGGGGGGGGGGGAGTGGAATCCCAAGACTGACACCTCCTGGTGAGGGATTGGTGCGGAGGAGAGTCTGGGTGGTGATAGGGCTCAGGTTGTCATCCTCCCCCTGCCCCATCCCTCACCAGGAGTCAGCGGCTCACACCTGTGAGCCTGTCCCACCGACAGCTCAGGCTGTCAGCACCAGGGCTGGGGGGGGGCTCTGTACACCAGCTGATGTAAGTAATGCATTGTTTACACAGACATTGCATCACCCTAACTACATCGACTTAAGCGCTACTCCTCTTGTGGAGGTGGAGTTATTTTGATGTAATGGGTTACTTCGGTGGAAGCAGCATTTTAGTGTAGACACTGACATTATTAGGTAGACATAGACTGACCTAAGGCAGCTTAACGCTGTAGTATAGACTAACCTTCAGTATCCTACATTGCAGAATAAACTTGTCTTGCTTCTAAAACAAAGAATCCGGGCAATAGTTTTAAAATGCAAACAGTATATTTGTGTTTAAATATTTATTTCAGTTTACAATGGTTGTGTTGCTATTTGCAGATATATTTGAGATATACTGAGATGTAAACTATGACTTATGAATTACTGTTTTTTTAAAAAAAAGTCTTTAAAGTGTGTCTCTCTCCTTATTGGTGTCTTGTCTTTTTTTTTTTTTTTTTTTTTTTAAATGCAGGGTCTGCTTATATCAGTGTAGGAAGAGCTAGGTATAGCTCTAGTATCATGTTTGGCAAGTGGTGTGTGCCGGTGCTGAGCAGGAAAGAAAAGAGAACCAGGGATTAAAAATGAGGCCTCATGAGTCTGAAAATACATCATGTAGGTGCCCTCTAGTTATGTCTTTGCGATATTGAGGTGATGATGAGACTAGGACAACATTAAGTGTAACTATTTCCAAGTATTCTTTTCCACTGTGCATCATGTCAGCCGCAGTCAATCTTTATCCAGTACATCAACCTATCACATGGAATTGCCAATATCTTATGAGGAGGCCACTCCAATATCATTGCTGATGTTACACTGTTTTGTTTTGTTTTGCACACTTTGAAGAAAAAAAAAAATTGCAGAGCCCACTTTGTTTGCTCTACCTGCCCCATCGTAAAAGGATATTTGTAGTTAAAATATATTGTACCCACTCTTAAGTGTGTGTGCCCATGTTGTTTGTTGCACATTTTAGTGTATCATTGCTGGAGATGGGTTGTTGTGATTTGCTTGAGTGATGTACATTACAAAACAGCATTTCAGTGCGTTTTTTTTTTAAAGGGGTGATGGTACTGGATGAGGAGGTACACAGGAAGCTTTTGAACCTGAATTTGCTTTTTCAGGAAAGTGGAACACTGATTAGAATAGGACTTCCACTGAGGTAGACTTCAACATTTATTAAGCTAAGGGTAAATATTGATGAAAACCAAACCAAAATAGGTGGTAATACATATTTTTGAACTTTAATCAGAAATATCTAGATGTCTGTCAGTCTGGTCAAGAATTTCATAAGAATTACAAGGTTTGGAGGGTTTTTTAAGATGACGTTCTAGAAAGATGATAATGCTATCGGTCGGGAGTGTGACTAAATAATTTATAGATCTCTGAGCCAGTCAGGAAGCTTTTCTTGGTGTACATGCTCTGCTTAACATTTTTCCAGGCTTTGATATTGATCTTGGGAGGTAAACAGTTGAAAATTACTGACATGACTTTTTTTTTCCCCTGTATGTAGCAATGATAAATCCGTGAAAGCATGTACTTTGGTAATATTATGACATTGGATGGAGAGTTTGAGAGCTTGGCTTGCTTGATAGTCCAGCAGAGCTGCTCTCTTGTTGATTCATTAAGATATTACCTTGAGTGAGTCCAGCAATGTGTTATTTCTTAAACTTTTCTGATCATTGTTTATTTTTAATCCCAACATTCTTCACAACATGCATATGCTTTAATTTCTATAACTGATGGTGGTGGTGTTCAGAACTGCTATTGTGGAGTTGAAATAGAGAATAAATGCTTTTATGGTCTGTAGTTGTACTTTTTTTAAGTAGTGGTCCTGACAGCTTTCGCCTCACAAGCTAAATGATTTGGGGCTGGATTGGTATTTGGGTGAAACTCCAAAGAACCCTTAGGTGCTGCAGGAAGTGGAGTTGGTGATTTAGTAGGTAGCACCTTTTTCCTCGGAGTCAGAAATAAATGAGTGCCCCAGCATGGTAGCTGTGGGGGGCACTGTGCTGCTGGAATGTCATGTTTCAGATGTGACATTAAAAAAGAAAAATAGCCCTGGAATATGAGAGGGTGTTAACCTCATTAACCTGGACAAAATCCAAAGTAGGTAGTTGTATTTCACCTACCTGAAGTTTTAGGGAAAGTTTAAAGGGATATGATATTTTGTATACATTTGGTCTAGTCCTGCACCTACTGAATGCAGGGAATTTTAGTTAACTTTTATGGGTGCAGTACTGGGACCTTGTCTAAATTGCTGTGTTCTGCTACCTTTCATCATAGATACGGATGAATTTCACTGCTGGATGAAGTGATTTTTTTGCATAAATGTGTCAGCGTAAGGGCTAGATCAGGGGTTGGCAACCTATGTCACGTGTGCCAAACACGGCACACAAGCCGATTTTGAGTGGCATGCTGCTGCCTGCTGCGGTCCTGGCCCCCAGTCCCACTCAGCCCCTCCCCCACTTCTTCCCCCAGTGTGGTGCTTTCCTGCCCCTCCTTCTATCCTTGCCTGCTGATGGCCCTTGCAGCGGGAGCGGGACAAGTGGCAGCATGCTCGCTGCTCCATAGAGGAGGCAGAGAAGAGGTAGGGACGGGATCTTGGGGAAGGGGGTGGAACAGGGCATATCCCTTCCAGCCCCCTGCCGCTCAGTCTGGTCTAGACACGATAAATCGATCCCGGAAGTGCTCGCCGTCGACACTGGTACTCCAGCTCGGCGAGAGGAGTACGCGGCATCGACGGGGGAGCCTCCCTGCCGCGTCTGGACCCGCGGTAAGTTCGGACTAAGGTACTTCGAATTCAGCTACGTTATTAACGTAGCTGAATTTGCGTACCTTAGTCCGAAGTGGGGGGTTAGTGTGGACCAGGCCTCAGAGTTGCTTTCTGCAGTTAGGAGGCAAACAGTCACATTTGGAGGAGCAACTTCTTAGTTTATTATGGAAAACCTGTAGCAGATCTTTAATGCTCCTCGCTTGATGAGCGACAGCAATGTGAATTCTTTACATCTGCTAATTCTGATGTCAGTCTGCACCTTTAGAAAATAGTCCTTCTTTCCCACTTAGGACCTGATCCTGCAAATTGCTCTCTGTAGGCAGGCCCTTATGTTTGGGCAGAGCACTGCACTTCTGAAATAAGTAGGGCACTGCATGGGTCTCAGGGTTAGCCACATGGAGAAGCTTGCAGGACCATGGCCTAAAATTATTCATCTATTTTGCAATGAATGTGAACATCACAATTAGGTGCTGTTTTATTTTCCAGTTTCAGTTATAAACCCACAACAGTTCATCTTAATCAGGAAAAGCACCATGATTCTCAAAGAAAATATAAAATATGCTTTAATCTTAATTCAGATTTTAAATTTAAATTAATACAATTTTCATTTAACTGTTTGTATTCGCTTCTTATTTTTCAGAGTTTTGAAAAATCCTTAGTGGTCTTGACAATGTTACAAGTGACATAAATTAGCCAATGGCACAGCATGATGGATTCCCAGAAGACTGGAAATGGTTTGCAAGTGATTGGACAAGGGACTGGTATAGGGATATCTGCACTCCACATGGTGGGGTATTCGGGAAAAGTCAGTTGAAACTTATTTTTCATGTGTGCAAAGTTCATTTTTCTCTATTTTTGAGAGATTTTAAATTGGTCTTAATTTTACAAATTAATTTACAAAATTATTTTTCCACGGAAATCTTATAGCAATGGCGAAAGATTGTTCTGTTTTAAATACATTTATCTCATTGAACTTGTTTACTGGCATTATTTTCAAAAGCATTTGATCTGTGATTTGTCTGAGAGTTCAGAGTTTATATTCACTGACAGTGAATAACTTTTTGTTCAGTGCAAATAAAATGAGCACCATTTCAATACATAAGCTTTTAACACAAAATGCCTTATGAAAACTTTTACTTAAAATGATAGCCAGGAGAAAAACTAATTTAGAACTCTCCATCTCCTCTGTATATTTTATTTGCTATGATCAAATCCTAAACCATCAAGTTTAACTTTTAAATACATAGCTTCTGCATTATGAAAAAAACAATTGTTTTTCAGTGCTGTCATTTATACCTTACTTTTTAGGAACAGCATATTATTGTATGCACTTTATTTTTTAGAACTGTAATTCTGCTGAAGTAACGTCAGATGAGTGCTGCCCAGCCTGTAAAGAGAAGGGCCAGATACAAGCTTTACGAACTTACCGCATTAGTTTTCAAGAGTCTATTTTCCTTTGTGAAAATCCACAGGTATTATATAATTTTTCTATGTTGTTGGATTGTCTATAGACCTTTCTTTTAGCAAACCCATCCTCTAAATCTGAGCACTTGCTATCTTTCAAATGATGCCCACAGCCCAATACGTCTCAGAATCAGGCCCCTGTGAGTTCATATGCTACACAATTATTCATATATGATTAGACAGAGCTAGCATGTCTTTATGTACTAACTGTCTAGGCACAGTTCTTGAAACTACAGGAATTGCATGAAAAGAGCAAAGGGTACTTTGTGAGACAAGGCATCCTATTTAGTACTAAAGATGTATGTATGAAACAAATTACAAAGCTGCTGTTTTGTGTTCCACATTTCCAGTATTCCAACACACAGGAGGGAAGATGGGAGGCTTGTATCTGCAGGGGGTGGATTGCAAATCATTTGGAAAACTGTAGATGTGCATTCTTCCAAGTATTTTTGTTTTAAGTTTAGCTGAATTCTTACTTTTTAATAGTTGGGTATGGTTGGAGTTGTGGGGGTGGGGGTGGTTTTTGTTCCTTCACAAGCTACAGTGATCTTGTGAGGATTGTTACCCATAGGGTTACCATATTTCAGCAAGCAAAAAAGAGGACGGGAGGAGCCCCGCCCCTGCCCCTCCCACTTCCCGCCCCCCCAGAACCCCCAACCCTCCCCCCGTTCCTTGTCCCCTGACTGCCCCCTCCTGGGACCCCTGCCCCTAACTGCCCCCCAGGACTCCACCCCCTATCTAAGCTTCCCTGCCTCTTGTCCCCTGACTGCCCCAACCCTTATCCACACCGCCACCCCCAGACAGACCCCTGGGACTCCCACGCCCCATCCAACCACTCCCCACCCCCTGACAGCCCCCCCCCCAGAACTCCCAACCCATCTAAACCCCTCTGCTCCCTGTCCCCTGACTGCTCCGATCCCTCTCCCCACTCCTGCCCCCTGACAGCTCCCCCCCAGAACTCCCAGCCCCCCACCCCCCCGCTCCTTGTCCCCTGACTGCCCCCTCCTGGGACCCCTGCTCCTAACTGCCCTCCAGAACCCCATCCCCTACCTAAGACTCCCTGTTCCTTGTCCCCTAACTGCCCCCCAGATCCCTACCCCCTGTACCCTGACTGCCCAAAACTTTCTCCACTCCCCCCAAAAAGCCCCCTCCTGAACTCCCGACCCCCCCCCTGTTTCTTGACTGCCCCCTCCAGAACCTCCCTGCCCCTTCTCCTGCCCCCTGGCCCCCTTACCCTGCTGCTCAGAACAGGGTGTTGGGCTCTGTGCGAGCCGGACACGTGGCTGCGCTCCCCAGCACAACACACAACCCGGTCCCTGGCCCTGCACAGTGCTGCCGGACCGGGACACTGGGCGGCAGGGGAGGAGGAGCTGCCGGCTCAGAATGCGGGGGGGGGGAGGGGAGGAGCTCCTCTACAGCTGCTCCGGAGTCCAGCCCGTGACTTTCCTGCAGCCCTCCCAGCCGCTCGCTCTGCTCTGCCGGGGAGGGGGGAAATCCCGGACATTTTGAGTGATTTACAAATTCCCCCCGGACGCTATTTTTAGCACAAAAAGGAGGACATGTCCGGGCAAATCCGGACGAATGGTAACCCTAGTTACCCATAAGTTAATTTAATGTACCCTCAGATATAATTTCACATTAAAGTTGTAAATTCTGGTTTTCTTTTTAAATACCCATAAGATGGGACTGGAAGAGCAAAGGGCTTGAGAGTAATTTTTCAGCTTCTGAAGGTCTGCAGGAATAGAGTTCTTCTCCTTATGAATTAGCTGGGATATAGGAGATGGGATCCTTTCCTGGGAATATTATGAGGTCTGTGGGGAAGAGGGTGAAATGAAGAGAACTAGGGATAATGGAGAGTCTTATATTGGTTATTTCCATTAATCAAGTTACCTCCTGTTAGTACGCAATCACTCTATAAGAGCGCTATCAGACAAAATGCACTTCTAGTCCTTAATGCATATATTGGGTTTCTATGATTTTTAATAATGTGTCAATATACAAATATTCTCTTCTATTTGAACTGCACTGTTTGTATTAACTTCCAAATTTTTCACCCAGAAATACTTTATAGCCATCACTGTTCTCTTCTTTCTTCCCTTCAGTGCATCTACCCTCTGGGCTATAAACCATTAAACAGCATAATAATTCCTGCTGATTCAGAAAATCATCAAACTCGGTGTACTCAGAGAAAAAGGAAAATTTTTGAAATCAGTCCTACAGCTTCCCCCATTGAATCATGTTCAAAACAAGCTAGGACTAACAACAATTTGATAGATGCTGAGCACACTTTAAATACTGATCTTGTTCTCAAGTGTAATGGATATAATTTATCTGTGGCCCAGCCATGCCTACCTGATTTATCACAGGATGATCAGCAGAAACATAATAGGACGACTGAGTCTCTGGAGCATAATGTGGACTTGGCAACTGCTGTTACTGTTGGTGGTGCACAAGAAAGTCCTGACTCTAATTCCAAAACAGAACTTTTGCCAAATTCTGAACTTGGTTCAATAAAATCTGAAATCTTGCATGCAGAAAATAAACCTTCATTGTTCATGGGGCATTTGTGTCTTCAGTGGAGGAACATATATGCTCTATGTTGGTTAGACTGTATTCTGTCAGCACTGGTACACTTAAAAACTTTAAGGATTGCTGTGACTGAAGCTTGCACTGAAGAATCTGTAATCCAGAGGCTGTTTACAAAATATAACCAAGCGACTGCACTCTTGAATGCCTGCCAAACAAATAAGCTAAAAGGTGAGTAACTTTGTCACTATTTCTTTTTATTTCAAAATAGTTTGAATGTACAGGAATATTGATACAAGTATGCAGAGGAATTTAATAGTGTAAGCAGAAGTTTTCATTCCTTTCTATTTCAAGATTGCCACGGGTGAGCTGCAATTGTTATAGAATTCAAGATAAAGATGAAATTTTCTTGGTCCTCAGTAACTAGTGAAATTATGCAATGGCATCTCTGCACATTATGTAAGGGTGAATATGCACCATCTCTAAAAGCAGATATTTGAGGCCTGGTCTGCACCTCAAAGTTAGGTCATCTTGGCTACATCGCTCAGGGCTGTGAATAATTTCATGCCCTGTGTGATTTTAGTTAGGTCCATCTCTCTCCGTGTCAGTGCAGCTATGTTGATGGAGGAGTTCTTCCATCAACCTCGCTGTGGTGCTGTATGAAATCTGGGGACACTTTAGGATATTATGAAACCAATATTGAAAAATTGCAATGAGTTATGCCAGATATGCCATGTAAGATCTGAAAAAAGTTATAATTTGCCACATATAATCTTGTTAATGTTTGTATCACCTTTTGTATTATGAATTATAGATATGTATGTATTTTAAATTTGTGCTATGCTTCTGGGTGACACCCCCAGACAGTTCGGCATCAGCATTGCCTAGCCTGCTTAATGGCCCATTAAGGACCATCAGCTATACAACTGACCCATTGAGAGAAGGCAAGGGATACACCCCATGACTTAGCAAGGCATGCATGGGCATTCCTATGGACAGAAAAGGCTTCCAAGCCATGTGCTGGGCGCTTGTGTTTGAAACAAAGGAAGCACAAGCTGCATGGCAGAAGACTATCAAAGGCAGCTGCATCTTCTCTATTTTGTCTTCAATCCCACTTCTTATCTCTGGAGGAACTTTGCTGCAAACTGAAGCTCTGAACAAAGGACTGAATGACCAATCCAAGCTGTAGATGTATTCCAGAGTGACTTTCAAACTCACCAATACTGCTAGGAACCTGATATAAGGACTTTGAAGTCTTTGTATGTATGTGACTGCTTTACCATTTAACATCTCTTATCTTCTTTTTTCTTTATAATAAACCTTTAGTTTTAGGCACTAAAGGATTGGCTGGCAGTGTGGTATTTTGGATAAGATCCAAACCTATACTGACCTGGTAATGTGGCTGACACTTTGGGGTCAGAAGAACATTTTTGTATATGTGAGCAGGGTTTAAAACCCCGGCATTTCGCGAAGCCCGAGCTCGTAAGTTGGAAAAGTATGCCACCCTGAGAGCAAAGGGCTATGAGGTGCAGATGGGCGCCCTGATTGTCGGAGCCTTGGTTGCCTGGGATCCCTGCAATGAGCGTGTGCCGCAGTCCTGCGGGATTGGTCGACGCTACGCACGTCTCATGTGGCGCCTCATGGTCTCGGATGCCATCCGATGGTCCAGGGACATCTACATTGAGCACATCACCGGCCACCGACAGTACCAGAAGGCGTGAGCCAGAGTGACATCGTTCTCCCACTATGAGAAAGGGACCAAGTGACCTCCTCCGTTGGATCATATAAACTGGAACCATAAACTCCCTGAACATTAAATCTCACCAAATGAGGGTCAATCCATCCTCCTCATCATATCCACTCATTATAATCCACACCTGAACATAGCCACTTTATGAACTTCATACCCTCATATCTCAATGTCTGTACTTTGACCCATCAAGCTTTTACTCCCAATCGGGGATATTGCAGATTATGTATTTTTCATGCCACCTTATCTTAAACCAAACTTTTCACCCTCGATAATCTGTATGTTATTCCCTGATAACCAGAAACTTCTATGCTCAAACTCTGTTCACTATTTTTTTTAACATAATCTTAATAAAATTTTTGAATCTGTTAACTTCTCACTATACTGGACCTAGGTGCTGATTGGGAGCCAGAGAACTGGAATGCAATAAGAGGGCTATGTGATTTCTTTTCTTGATAACCAGTGTGGAGGATCAGAAGCACAGTTTGTGATTGGTCGGGGCGTTTAACTTCAGTGTTACCTACCAGTCTTAAAAAGAAGAACAGGAGTACTTGTGGCACCTTAGAGACTAACAAATTTATTAGAGCATAAGCTTTCGAAGAAGTGGGCTGTAGTCCACGAAAGCTTATGCTCTAATAAATTTGTTAGTCTCTAAGGTGCCACAAGTACTCCTGTTCTTCTTTTTGCGGATACAGACTAACACGGCTGTTACTCTGAAACCTACCAGTCTTAGGAGTATCCACTCTCCCTTTTGCAGCCTACCCTGACCTTGGCATTTCCAGTGAGGGCTGCCCCAGGCATCATCGGGTCATGTTGGCTTAGTCTGGCCAGGATCCACAGAACCAGATCATTTGTGTTTTGGATCAGAACCCCACACTATTCCAAAATTGGAATTTTAACCTTTAACACTCTGAGTTTTAAGTTAGTCACAATGAGTGATCCACAATCAAAACTGCAAGCCGAGAGAGAGCTAGCATCTTCAGCATGAGAGAGAAATGGTAGAACTTGAGATGCAAGAGAAGCAAGCCTTGGCCCAGCTGAAAAAAGAAGCCAAGGAGAGAGCCAGGTGAGCTGGAGAGAGAGAATCTCAAGGAGGCGAATGGAGCTGCTGCAAGCTGAGACTGAAGTTGTCAGACTTAAACTCCAAATTGAAGTGATAAAAGAACAGCAGAAACTGTAACATACTGAAAGGCCAGTTTCTAATGATGTTGGTATATTTAATAATGATGTGGTAACTGTTTAATCAGGGTAATGTCATAACCCAGTCCCAGGGAAAGTCTGAAGGTAAATCCACTATCATCTGTAACTAACAGGGAGATTTGTGAAGAGGGGGTATATGACTCTAAGCAGTTGTATGTAACTAGGTATGCTATAACAAGGAAGAGAGTCTCTCTAGCCTTGGGGATTGTGGAAAATAGCAGTTTGTCCAGTCAGAAAAGCAGTTTATATGGGGAAGAAATTTCTGAATATCTGTCTAATATCTCAGGAGTGAGTTTGGGATTAGATGAAGTGCAGAAAGAAGCTCAGAAAACCATTTCTTTAGAGCAGATTAATGTTGATGGTCAGTTTGAAACCCTGATTGAGGAAGGTGAGGGTAGATTTTTGGTGGTTGATGGATTGCTGGCAACTGAAGTTTGTAGAAGTAAAGCCTGAACCAAGTAGAAGTGTTTTGCTTAAAGTAGCTCAGTATGATGAGCCACTGCTTGTGGAAAACAGTGGTTTATCTGTTAAGGGAGAAACTGTCTCCAATTGTCTGTCCATTGGGAGTGGCAACCAGCCTGTTAAGGAAGCGCCCCGCTCTCCCAGTATTTGTCTGCAAACTGCCATGGGTGCTGGGATAAGGGAGAGAAAGGCAAAGAAAGTTTAGATGAGCATAGGCAGCCTTGTGAGCTGATGGCTTTGTCTAATCAGCAGTTTGGGAAGGCAAGGTTAGTGGAACATGAGTATCCCTATACCTTACCTGTTACCAGTGTGGAGAACACTGACATTGCAAATAGTAATGTGCCTAATGAAGGAGAATGTACCTCCAGTCCTTCATTTGTGGAGCAGACAGAAGGTGCCTCTCAGCCTGTGATGGCTGAGGATATTTCAGTTGTCCCAGAGGTGATTCTAGATTAACTGAAACCCAAAAAGAAAGTGTTCCTAAGCTTGTGTGGGATAACCTGCATATTGCCGGTGAGGAAAGCTGCAGAGGGAAAGTCTCTCTCCAACCATGGAGTTTAGCCACTTGTCTGAAAGGGAGTTATGTGAAAATCCTCTAATGTGCCAAAGTTGATTCTGGGTGTAAGCAAAACTCAGAAGGAGTTTGTTGTGGCTCCACAGAGCAATGCTTTTGTAGAGCAGATAAAAGATGGATTGTGCTGAGGGCTTGTCTACACTGGCAATTAACAGCACTGCAACTTTCTGGCTCAGGGGTGTGAACTCCCTCCCCCCCTGCCCAAGCGCAGTGTAAACGGTGCCCCAGTGCTGGGACCCTTGTTGAGATGGGGTTTTTTTTGTTTGTTTTTGTTTTTCTGGGAGCGCTGTGCCCCGATCACACAGCCACGGCAGCGCTTTAGCATTGGCAGTGTAGACTAGCCCTTAGAAAGATTACTGAAGAGAGAAATCTTTGCAAGCAGTTTTCTGTAACTGATGGGTGTGGAAGTGATTTGATTGAGTAACTCAAGGTGAATCATTGTATAGAGAAAGCAACAGTTTCTTTGGGAGACTTGTTTCAGTTCCTAACTGCCAGAGAGTCTTTCTGAGGGATATAAATCCACTGACCTTACTTTAGAAAGATCCAGTGTGGCTAGCCTAGAGAAGGTTCAGATGGGGGAAAAAATTGTTAGAAAAATGGCTGGGCTTGGCCAGCGTGTTCTCCATGCTGATTCTTTGAGTTTGTCTGTAACTCAGGCCTTGGCTACACTCACTATTCCCCCTCTATTCGGAGAGGTGGAGTACTTGTAGCACCACGAGAGAGCTCTCGCAGCGCTGGCGGCGCGACTACACTCGCGGCAGCACTGTGTTTTACAGCGCTGCGCTCGGGGGGGTGTTTTTTCACACTCCTGAGCGCAGCAAGTGCAGCACTGTGAATTGCCAGTGTAGCCAAGGCCTCAGGGTCTGAGGAAAGATTGGTTACTGGTTTTTCAGAGCAGAACAGCTTTATGGCTGAACCCAAAAGGATGCAGGGAACTGCAGGCAAACTCACCCTTAGACACTTGGGATTTGTTTGGTATCTCTGTTTTAAAGAGTCCAGACTCTAAGCTGCTGGTGGATCCACAAGCAAGCATGCAGGAGAGTGTGTGTGTGTAGATGTCCCTAGCACAGAGGCTGCAGTTGGTGAACACACCTGCTTACAGGAATCCTTTGCTGGCTAGGGAGGTTCCGTTTTCAACCCTCTAGGAGAAAGGCAGGACCCAGTCCTGCTGAGGGGAAGAATGAGTGTCCAGCCTTGAAATTGGTAGCAGGTGAAAATTTGAAAGTTAGTGTCTGGGTTGATACAATCTACCTGGATGACAAGGGAGGGGGAAGATTTGCCCGATAGCTGTTAACACAGAGAACACACCTGGCCAACCAAGGGATTCACTGAAAAAAGAGGCATGGTATGACCAGGATACTTGTAAACATTCACTTACAGCAAATTTGGTGTTAATATTAGCCTTCTGATGTATTTGATTTTGATGTCAACCCTGGTAATAAAGGAACAGTGTTCATGTGAAAAGCCTGTAAACATATTGAAAATGAAACTTGAAAACACTGTATGCTAAAAAGCCTTATAAAAGTAAAATGGTATGACTGATCCATGTAAGCATTCTTGAAACTTGGCACAGCAGATAAACCTTAACAAATCTCCCCCTGCCTCCCGCCCGCCACGATCAGCTATTTTGCAGCATGTAGGCAGCTCTGGGGGGGAGGAAATGAGGACGCGGCGCATCCGGGGGAGAGGGCGGAATGGGGTGGGAAGTGGTGGGGTGGGGCCTGGGCCCTAGGGCAAAGCCAGGGGTTGAGCACCCCCCAGCACATTGGAAAGTCGGCACCCGTGGTCACTGGAGTAAGTGTCTACAGTGGCAAAGCTGCTGCTGTAGCACTTGTAGTGTAGACATCTCCTCGGGGCAGGCCTACACTACAGGGCTAAATTGACCTACGTTATGCAACTCCAGCTACGTTAATAACATAGCTGGTGTCGACTTAGGTCGACTATTGCGGTGTCTACATCACGCTGGGCCGATGGGAGAGCGATTGGCGGTTGATTTTAGCAGGTCTTCACTAGACCTGCTAAATTGACCCCCAGTGGATTTATCGCCACATCTTGATCTCCTGATAAGTGGAGACAAGCTCTTAGAGTTAAGATTTCACTTGTGGATTACTTCATCATAGTAAGAGCAGAAAGTGAACGGTGCATCGTTGATGTAAATCTGAGTCTTGTTTTTTTTCCTGGTTAGCATATTGAGATTAGGTACTAGCTCTTCACCTCCAAAAAGTTGGATTCTAATATGGCTTATATTGCAGTATAAATGAACAGTTGGCCTGTCATGCAATACTAGTAGTATGGCCTTAAGCATTTTGTGAGTTCTTGATTCAGCTTAAGAAGTTGTAAATTAGCAGGGACTTTCTTTCCTATCCCTGGTGAGCAACTAATGAAAAAGTCATCAGCTAGTGGGAAACAAGCAAGGGCAGTCTGCACCAAAGAAAAAGATGTTCCTGCAGGGAACTAATGCAGAGCTGAAACTGGCCAAAATCTGCCTTTTGGTAGGTGGTCCTGAGAAAGATTGTAATGCCTGATTATTTCTAATCAGGCCAGAAATAACTTAGCCTGTCAACCCTTTCATGGACCCTGTAGTTAAAATGGAAAACAGTTATTGACACACAATCTTTGTCAAAAAGACAACCCAGGAAAAACTTAGTACTGTAGTTTTGAGAGAAATTGCTTGAAAGAATGAAACAACATTAATGATTTTGTATTAATACCTGTTTATCTGAGATGAAAAATCATACACTAATTGCACTGAAATCACCAGGATTACGTTGATTGCTTATTGGTTTCTGGGTGGACATCTTAAGTGTTGGTTGGTGTTCACCTATGAAGTCTGATAACATGAGAGACCTGCCTACTTTAGATACTCTCTACATGTGTGATACTACTTAATTTGCAGGGAAGTATTAGAGTAGGAGCCCCCTTGGTTTAAAAGAAGGAATGTCCAGCCAACATCTTCTCCTCTTCTTCCACCCCAGGAGGGGTCCTTGGCTCTGAATTTACTGTCTCCCCTGCTCCCATGTCTGTAATAACTTGAACATGTTGGTCATGGCAAAACCCATCCATTTACTTTAGCTTTAGTGGAGAAGGGAAGCTATATCTATTACTTTTTATTGATTGTTTTTAAAGATCTGTCAGAAGTGCCTGGAGCATTGGGGCGGGGGAGGGGAAGGACTTTAGCTATATTTCAGTTTAGCTATATATTTATGTGTATAAAGATTTTAATGAAGAAATAGTTTCTAAGGCTGTTTGAAGTCCTCACTTTAATTATGGAGGCTTTGGTCTTGACTCCAAAGTTAAGGTTGAGTTCTGTTTTGCACTCAAAGCAGAATTTGTTCTATATAACAAATATAGCATGCCCTTCTCAAATTTGAAGCACTTGGAGTACAGAATTAATTTTGAGAACCTACAAAAAATCTGAGTTTCAAAAAAAAAAATTTTTGAAAACCATGTTCTTCAAGAAATCTACCACTTAATCTGAGGACACGAGCATTAAAATGTCTTCATTGTTTTATGGTAAACTGAGCATCTCCTGCTGACGTAGCGCTGTCCACACGGCGCTTCTGCTGGTGTAACTTACGTTGCTCAGAGGGGTGTTTGTTTTGTTTTTCACACCCCAAGCAATGTAAATTATATGGACAAAAGTGCTAGTGTAGACATAGCCTTAATCTTGACATTGTTTTTTGCTTGATTATTTAGATTACACATGAATTTACATATTTACACGTTATAGACCGGGTGAATTTAAAATATTCCATTGAGTAGATCATAGTAGAAATTTGATTCCTTTAAGTTGTTAGTTAGCTTTACATATTCTGATGTAAATTTTGCAAATCACCTATGTGAAAGAACTTTAACTGTTAAGTGTCATTCAAATGTTGTGGGTAAACAAATGTTAATAGAAAATGCCTTGGTTTGCAGATAATTGATTTGCGTATTTGGTATATAATATGAATTAGATTTTTTTTGCTGATTTTTTTAGATGTTCTTCCAAAAGCTGAGTCGCATCTGAATGAAATCAGAAATACGATATTTGCTCAACTTCAACCCCTGCTTAAGTGTGAATTGGGTAAGTAATTACTAAGGGATTTAGTCTTTATTTTCCAGTTCTATAAATGCAAAGATTGCTGATGTCAATACTTAAAATGCATTCCATAAGAAAGTCAATACAACCAACTTGTTGATGTAGTTAATTGTTAGTATCTTTCAGCTGCTCACTAAGTGATGGAGTGTGTTTGGTATCTTGTCTCTGTTCCCTTCTTTCCTATAGTGCCTATACCTACAGGCCCACAGGAATCATTCCGCAAAGTGCATGCAGAGATGAAAAACACTTCTGGTTATGCAAAGGGCAGCAGAAATTTAATTTGCAAAAGGCAAAAGCCTGCTTCTTGTATGACTAGAACACTTATGCATCTTTGGGGAGTGGGGGAGATCTTTGTGTAAACACTTCCTAAGTTCCTACAAATGTTATTTTTAGGCAGTGGGGGGAAAAGTGAGAATAGTATATAACATTAATACTTGTATATCTGTAGGAAAAGATTATAACTTCAAGATCTTAAGAGTGCTTTTTCATTGGGAGTGGGCGGTTGTCATTCTGCAATGTACTCTGCTTAAGTGGGATGGCCTCCAGGGACTTTCTGTAGGGTTAATTATACTTAATGACAATGACTGCCGCTGATTGGGAATGGTAATTCTATTAGTGCTTGAGACAGAAAGTGCAGCAGACTATCAAAAAAGCACTGAAACTGACTATACATAGTACTGTCAAATTCACCAAGTAACCACGCTGAGAAGCAGCGAAATCTTTTTCCTCTGATATTTTAGTTACAGTAATTTTAGAGCTTTTGACTGGAAAAAACACTGGAAAGAAATGGAGTGGGGAAGACGTGTGATGAGGATGACAAATACAGGTGCTGTGATACAAGACGGGCACATAAATTTAAACAAGCAGATTAAAATATGAGAACAGATACTTGGATAACCTAGGGTCCCTGGGAGATCTGGTGGTAGCGCATGGAACTCTCTGTAAGACATGGGAACATAGTAAAAGTAATTTACTGCAAAAAATAGAGCTGCAATGGTTTTAGGAAAGCTTATGTTTCCTGAGATCCACAGCTACAGCAGAACAGCTTGTGCCTAGAGTCGGCTAGATCCTTTCCCCTGGCTCTCCAGTTGCACAGAACTGTTGATGAATGCTCTTTAGGATGCTCTGCAGCAGAAAGCAGGCAGAGCAGCAAAGTTCTCCCCATTCTAGGCTTTGTGTGGCTTGACAGCCTCCTGTTCTCTGGAAAGTGCTTGCAGCAACTTGGCTTAAATTGGCAAATGGTCAACAATTGCATATGTTCATTATTTTTTCATAATATTGGAAATAAAATTCAGAGTTAAGGCGGCATGTCACATGTGAAGAGCATAATTCAGACTTGTGCAGATTCTCATTTTTCTCCATTCAGCTGATCTCCATGTTTTTCAGAGTTTAAAGTTTAAGGAGGTGTATTATTCTTTTGGTAACCATAGCTGTACCCATGAAGTTATTCCAGTCATATCTCATTTACTGTGGGGATGAGATTATAGCCTTGCAAGTTGACGTAGCATTCTGAGGTATAATTCTGTCTTCCCTCTTTTTTTGTGTAGTTGCAAACATTCTCTTTTTTTTTTTTTTTTTTTTTTCTTTGAAGGGAAGAAGGAAAGTCCAGTATTTGCGTTCCCTCTGCTTTTACGAAAGGATCCCCAAGTCGAGACACTTTTCCTGCATTCTTTTTCATGGGTGTTTGAATGTTTACATTGTGGCTACAGCCACCAAGACAGGTTAGGTTTTTACATTTATTTACATGTATTATTGTACTTTCAGTCTTCACTTAATTTTCTTCAAACCACTGTTGTGCACAAAGTGTGTACATTTGGTAGGCGAGGAAGAGTTGTGATGGTGAAGTTATTTGGTCACCATTTTAAAGAGCCAGCATTTGTCAATAGTTTCCAGGTGGTGTATGGTATAATGGCTAATGACACAATAGTATCCTATGTGTAAAAAAAGAGAAATAACTGGTGATTCTGTTGTCAAAGGCTGACTTTTTGATGTTGACCACTGTAAGTCACACACGTTGCTGCTGCTCTAATGAATAGCATGCCAGACATGACCCATACATAGGTATGTCTTTCAGGGTTAAATAGAATAAATTCATCTAAATTGCATAAAGTCAGAAATGTAAATCTGATCCTTATTCACATAATTGGAAAATGTGAAAGTGTCCTCTACTCCTTGGTGTTTTAAAATGTTAGAAGGCAGGTGTGGTGAGGTTCCTCCAGGTCATCTAAATGGCAATTGTATTTAGTGTTACACGTCAGAGTCTCCTGAATGGCGCTGTAAAAACACGTTCAGGAATTTCTTTAAAGCCATGTTTCATTTGAGTATAAAAAATTGACATTCAAAGTGGCGAACAGATGAATGGCAGAAAATACATTGTTCCATTTTATTATAGTCTGTATAAAAGATGACTGATATGGATTAGCAGATTGAGGCAAATTCAGTTTATATTAAGCCACTGCAGTGCCAGGGATGTCAGTGGGATTGTGCCAGGTGTAAGTGGACATTGCATGTAGCCTGTTAATTTGCCACCTCTCTTTCTGGTAAATGCTAGTACTGTACCTTTTTTTTTTTTTTTTTTTTTTGAGTATGTCAGGTAGACAACTGATCGAATTTTATTTTTTCTTCCTTCCAGGTGTAGAAAGACACTAACAACATTTACAAATATAATCCCTGACTGGCACCCGCTTAACGCTATTCATATTGCTCCATGTAATAATTGTAATGATAAATCTCAAAGAAGAAAAATGATTTTGGAAAAGTAAGTTTGAACCACTTGAGATCTTGAATCTAAAATAGAGCATTAGTGTTTAAATCTACCCATGATAAACTTAATGTCAACATTCTGTCACCTTTTTTGACACGTTCAGCAAGTTTCCACTAAATGTTTAAGTACCCAGCTTTGAGATGATTCTGAAAATTCTCCGGGATGTTGTTGTTAAAAATCTTTAATATACGTGGAGTATTTTTGTTCAGCTTAACGCACTAAGCAGACATTTCATTTGAGCCAAGTTGTAAAGCCCAACACTGAATATCAGTCTTTCCAGAGCATCTGGTATTGAGGGATGATAAAACTACCACCTTATAATGTTCAATGTTTTAGTCTGAATTGTGGTTGTCAGCCTTCCAGGTTTGTCAGAACTGTCTTATTATTCTGTCTTTGTCCCAAAAAACCATTTTCTTTATATGTTTTCCCCCATAGCAAATTAAGCTATAAGATGACACCTCTATTTCACTAAAAGCTTATTTCAAAGTGGAATTATGTATTAAAATTGGAGTGCCCTGTTCCTGTGTGCTCCCAGCCATTTGTGTATAATTTGTAAAGCAATCTTAGATTAATAAACAGCAGTAGAACAGTAATGCACTGAGATAACTACCATTCTCAAAATGCATTGTTTGATTTCATTAATACCTTGAGTCACTGTTTTATTCCAATAAGATGCTTTGTATCTTTATCATAGAGTACCCTCAATATTGATGATACATTTCGTAGAAGGCTTACCACATAACAAGCTGAAGAACTATTCGTTTCAATTTGAAGGAGATTTCTACCAAATAACAGCTGTTATTCAGTATCAACAAGATCCAAAACACTTCAAAACCTGGGTTTTGAATCCTGATGGTAACTATTACAACTTTATTATCCTCATCATAGATAAAGCTGCCTCTGTTACTAATTTTGGGGTTATAATGATCACTGTACTATCTTAAGGTTTTCTTTTGTGTATAATCTAAATTAGGTATTAAATGTTTGCAAATATATTTACATTCTTTGGTCTTTTTTAAAAAAACTGATTTGACTAACTCAGTAATTTGCTGCCATGCTTACTGATAACTTCATTGGAAAAAGACAATTGGACATGATCATTTTCTCATCAAACTTTGGTAAAATTACAAGAAACATAATCTGGGCACGCTGTTAGTTCTTTTGGGCATTCAGATTACATGGGTATTGTAGTAGGGTTGGCTGCCTCCTGAACGCCCCCTTCTGACAAGAGTTTGCTATGCAGGTGCCCTGCCTTAATTTCTCTCATTGGTTCCTCAAACTCAAAACACAACCCAAACACTTCCCTTCTGGAGGTTAAATATATTCAGTCCTCTGGGTACACACTGGTCCTCCAGGCTCACCCCAGTTGAGTGTCTTTCCCCTGTCTTAGGTAGGGAGTCCCCCGCTCTCCTTCCCAGAGGTGGGTCCTCAGTCAGCAGTCATTCCCAGGCTTTTCCTGGCTCTGACTTCTCAACTTCCTCAGTGTCAGGGTCTTCAATGCCGAAGCCTTTCACTTGCTATAGTCTGATGCAGCTTCCTGAGCTTCCCCCTTCTGCTTTTTATAGGGCAGTCGCATGATCTCTCCCAGGTGTGGCTCCTTCAGTAATCAAGGTTGGCTGCCCTAGGCCTCCAGCCCTTAAGGGGCAAGCTACCATTACAGATACCAGATGTCTCTTCATGGGAAAAGCAAGTTCCCATGGGACTCGCAGTGCTGTCAATGCTCAGTTTCTTCCTCCTCCTGAATTTTGCAATTCTTTTAAGAGTAACTAGTAAGTTGCTGTTCTGATTTGTTGAACTATAGAGTACAACCCAGAAGGAACTCCCAAAATTCAGAGAAAAAATAGTTGAGATTATTTTGGTCTTTATGGAAACCTGCTTCCACGGAGGAAGGAGAGAGAAGCGATCACCATTTTAATCAAAACATCCTGGTCAGCTGAAAAATTGTCTACTTAAATTGAACTGCCAGAGTTGCATGAAGAAAAGAGAGGATGAGAAACATCCCACTAACAGTCAATAAATGTAGGATATGCCTACACAACAAAAGCTGTCCACAGGCTAGCCTACCTAAGCTAGCTTGAATCCAGCTAGTGTGGGTAACAGTAATGATGAAGGCAGCTCAGTGTATACTTCAGTGCAGGTTGTACAAGTCTGGCATAGCCCCTGGGTACATACTCTGCTCACTAGCCCATCCTGAAACTCATGTTGTGCTGTCTCCAGTGCTGCTGTTATCCACGCTAGCTGGATTCAAACCAGCTAGCCTGTGCACAGTTTTTGCTGTGTACACTATGTAACACATTACACCTAGCGTGTATCTCTTTAGAATCCGTACTAAAAACAACATTGTAATCATTTTGTAACTGTTGGGATGGTTGGGAGGGAATTATCAATATGATCAGTTTCTCCCTTAAGCCCCTTCCCCATATCTTTATGAAAAATAATTCCCCAAATTAACTCTTAATGAGAGAGGTCTGTATGTCAGGTCTGTCCAGATATTCTCAAACAGGATGTCAGTATCACTATCTAGGCCAAGAGCATCAGTGTGGCTAAGGAAAAGGAGTTACTTTCCATCTTAGTCATGTTACTAGGACCTAATAGTGAATTCTGTTGCTGCAAGTGGCCTAGTTACAGAGTGAAAGACCCCTAACTTTTCTTTGGGAAAAGTGATGGAACAAAGAAATCAACTTTGTTCACCAGAGTGTATGTAGCATTGTCACATAAAGTGGGTGTTTTGAGACCCAAAAAGAAGTTTCTGAGTTTCAATGGCCATGGTGCATCTTTGAGCCTCTAAACTATTCATTTTTTATTTTTCAGAAACTTGGCTTGAATGCGATGACATCAAAGGTCCATATTGTGAAAAACGTGAGAGATTTGAAGTTCCTGTTTCAGAGATTCACATTGTCATCTGGGAAAGGAAAGCATCCCAAGTGCCAGATAAAATTTGCTCAAAGGTCCAAAGTGTAAAATCTGAAAATCTTCCTCTTAATGATGTACAGTCAAGTTCTTCTCTAGTGTTACATTGTGATAGTGATAATGCGGTAGACAAAATAACTACAGTATGTTACGAAAAGGAGATTGTGGGCATTCCTGCTAATGAACAACAAAAAGTGGCCAGAGAGAATGAAAATAGCTTGCTTTCTGGCTTAGAAAATTTGGCAGATGATGATATTATAACTCTGACACTGGTAGAAATTCAAGTTGATTCTGAAGGTAAACCACTGGACAACGGACAGATAGTGGGAAATAACTTAATTGCTGAAACAGGCTTGCTGAAAGAGCAGGGGTCAGCTTGTTCAGATCAAACTCCATGTACAGAAGATGTTTGCAGTCCGACTACCTCCAGCAACATGGGCACACCATCTGAAAATGCCTGTATTTCCTTACATCTAGGACCGTTAAACCTAGCGCATACTACATCTGCCGTTCCCACAAACCATTGTAATGACTCATCCACGCCATCACACGCTCAAGAGGCAGAGACCAAAGCTAGCCCAGTCAACACTGAGAATATCCTGTTAAATCCAGAACTCTTGCAGAATAAGAAATTACCATTAATGGAGAATGTTATGCAGAAATCCTCTAACACCAGAAACACAAGCAAAATTAGAGCAGACTCTCAAGCTGCAACTTTGTCTGCTACAAATAATTCCTCCAAGTCTTTGCATAAAGATCAAAGGAGAGGATTTATAGGAAGTTGGGTAAAGGGGTTATTAAGCAAGCATAATACCTTCATGCCTTCAAGTGCCTCAGCCCATCATAAGAAAAGTTACAAAAATCCTTTACTAAGAGCTACTGACTTGCATCTCCCTACTAAGGGGGCAGCGAATTTTGGTGGCTTTCAAGCCAAAGGTACAAGCAAAACTACAACTACTGAGGGGGCGCCTAAATCAGCTGTTTGTCAAGGTGGAAATCTTCCTCCTTTGTTAACAAACATCACTGGTCCTTCTGTACATGCTCGTCTACCTGCAGTAAACCCTGTAGTTGATGGTCCAACTTTGAATAAGTCTGGAAGCTCATTGGGCACCTGGAGTACAGTAATTCAGCCCAACACCCCCATCTTTAATTCCAAACCTAGCCATGGGGAAAATGGAAATCACAAATCTGATGTGAAAGATAAAGAATCAAATGCCCAAACTCACAAACTTCGTTTAAAACTGCTTAAAAAACTGAAGGCTAAAAAGAACAAGTTGGCTTCACTTGATAGGCTGGCAAAAACTCAGATGTGTAATGGAAGCTCTCCAAATAGAGATGTAGAAGATATCTTACAATTTGGATCTCATGATGAAAGTGAATCAGTACAGAACTTATTGAAGGAACTGCAGTATCAGATTGATGTTGCAGATAGTGAATCTGTGTATAGTACAAACTCCAATATGTCACTATGCAGTAGCCAGAGTAATGCAGAGTTTTTAGCAGACTTATTGTCTCCTACTTCGATTGTTGCTTCTTCGGAGCTTCCAAAAGATGAAGATGAGTGTAGATATTTGGAAATGGTGGATAGCAATGCTGCAGCACCAGTGCATAGCGAGAGAACCAACCTCACATGCGTCACTGTGGCAAGCGAAGACCATAATTATTACAGTCCTGTAAAAGAAAGCAAGTATGAAGGTCATACAGACTCACTAATGAACAAATCCTGCTTGAAAAGACTTTCCTTTGAAAGTCCCACAAAGGAAGATATTCTTGAAGACCTGTTCTCCTCTGCAATGTTGAACTCAATAGCAGGTGACATAGATTTACCTCATTTTGATGAAACTCTCTTTGAAACTTGTTGAATTGTTGTAATATTTGTTTTTAACATTTGAGAATTTTGTATATCAGCTTTCATACAAAGTACTATTAAATTATATTTTCAAACTAGTTTATTTGCACACTGACTGTACTTGAACATTGAAAATCTGAAGTATTTATCTTACATTTCATTGTGGCTGTTGAATAAGATTTTTAGTCTTGTTTAACTTTCTCAATCAGTTATTTAATTGGAAGAGTTGATCTTTCACAGAATCTTTTAATGAAAGTTAATCTTATTTTTTTCCCCTGTTTCAATGTGCATTTTTGTGTTTAATTTAGAAAGGTGAAAATAAAATACATTCAGTTTTCTGGACCACGGGAGTAATACCTATAAATTACTGGATTATTTGTCAAACTATCCAGATTCCTGATGTCTGTTTTAAATAGTAGGCAAAATAATGTAACATTTCAAGGGTGTTCTGCAGAGTTCCTTTACCATTTTCACAGCTGCTGTTTTACAAGATCAACCTATATAAATGCTACTCAAATTCAGCTTGAAAGGGGGATTTGAAAGCAGAGACTTCCCCTTATAAGGTGATAGTGCATCCTAGGGCTTACCTTCTGGGTTAACAAGAGCAGAATAGTGCATACCTTATTTAGGGCAGTTAAGATAGATAGGGTTTGGCCATGAATTTGCAGCACAAAATAAGATTTAACATATGGTATCTCATTTTAATAGTTGTATATAACACTTAAAATATCCTTGTGAGTCAATATTAAAAAAAAGCTTCACTTCTGCAGATAATTCCTCATTTAAAAGATAATTCCTTAGAAATCATAATCACTTCTCTCATCTCTGACTTTTCCTGACTCGATCTGTATGCTTCTGCTTTATAGGAGAGAAAACAGGATGAAGGAGAGAGGAGGCTGGGGGCGGGGGGGAGAGAATCAGTAAGAAGGAAGAAAATAAGTTTCATCTTGATTTGTTTGATTCTTATTGCCACTAATGGGAGTCATACATTCTCACACATTGAACTGAGGCTATTCCATGCCCTAATTTGGTCAGCTGTATGTTTTTCAGACATGAAAAATAAAAAATATTTAACAATTTTTTAGTAGTCCCCTAAATACTACATTCATTGTATTCCTGAACACAGATTCATAGCATTTAAGGGAAGAAGGGACCATTTTATATACAGGAGCTCAGACTAGAATATCTCAGGCCCTTAAATTTTACCCAGTTACCCCTGTACTGAGCCCAATAACTTGTTTGGCTAAAGCATGTTTTCTAGAAAGGCATCCAGTTTCCAGCGAGAGAGGGAATCTATCCCTACTTCCTGTGGCATGTTGTTCCAAGGATAATCACCCTCACTGTTGTATTGTGTCTAATATGAATTTGTCTGACTTCAGCTTTCAGCCATTGGTTCTTGTTTTGCCTTTCTCCACTAGATTAAGGAGCCCATTAGTACCTGGTATTTTTTCCCCATGAAGGTACTTATAAGGCATTCAGATCACCTCTCAAGTATCTTCTGTAACCAGCTTGCCAGTGCTATATACAGAGGTAGAATCACCTCATACTCCTACACCTCACTACTCCTATTTATGCATCCTAGCATTGCGGTAGCACTTCTTGCATTACAGTGGCAGCTTACATTGAGTTCCTTGTCTAATATGACCCCTAAATCCTTTTCCTGTTTTCCCGGTGAGCAGGAAGGGCCTGCTTTCCTTATTCCTACATGTATAACTTTGCATTTGGCTGTACTAAAACACAGACAATTTTGTTTGAATGGTTTCAGACCATTCTCTCCGACTGCCTTTTCTATTAGATCTAGAGATATTGCTTATTCCACTGTAAAAAGGAAGAGGAATGAACACAGTACACTAAAATTACAAAAACCAATGTCTGGGCTGTACACTCTTTATAGTGGTGTAACTTTTAAAAAAAAAATAATCACATCCCTCACCAAAATAATTACATTGTGGACAGTTATACTGATGTGACATACCAGGGTACAATCCAGACCAATGAGTAGCTGCCATGTAACCTGGGGTGCCCTTTACAATGCCTTGCTGCTGCAGCCTCCAAACTGGACTGCTCACAAACAGCCTCCAGCATGTAAGTCACCCCCAGCTATGGCTGTGTGCTGCAGCCAGCCAGACACACCTTGCCTCTTACCAGCCTCAACGACTCCCACAGCTTACACCAACATGCTCCTATCCCAGATTTTCCCCCCTAAACCTAGGTCCTGCATTATCCAGCCCTCACCTGGACAGCACAAATAGATTGAGTCTGTTATTCATTTCAGGGAATAATATGCACACAATTTGTTACTCCAAATGGAGTTACCCACACACTTCAACTTGAACATACTGGATTAGATACAGTTAATAAACTAGTTTTATTGTTTCAAGAGAGACTTTAAGTGAATACAAGCAATGCAGCATAAAAATTAGAAATGGTCACAAGAAAAATGAAGATGAAAATGCTTACTGGTGCCTAACTCAACAATATTGGATTCAAAGTAAAGTTTTCTCACTACGTGCTTTCAGCAGTCTTACTGACCAAACTCTTCAGGCCAGGACTCATTCCCCAGAGTCCAAGAGCTGCTTCCTTTGTCTCTTCAGGTGCAGAGAATGAGGTGGGCAGGGGTAGAGAGAGAGGGGTACCGTGGGGTTTGTCCCTCCTTTTTATAGTTCTAGTTTTATAGCCCCCTCTTGAAAACACATTTCCAGCTGAGGTCCAGGAGACAGTCTATGTGGAAAGATATTCCCTGCTGGGTTGTTGGGTTTTTTTCCCCTCACCTGTTTGAACTTCCTTTGTTTTATCTCCCTGTGTAATAACTCTGTTTACTGCTTACATGCATATTAAGGCAAGCACACATTGCTTCCATTGTTTAGGACAAGACCGGGTTTCTGCCTGGGCTGGGCTATGGGGCTTGGAATGTGTGTTAACATCATATGAGGGAATCTTAAATACCACATATAATGTTGCCATACATGCTTTACCAGAACAGTACAACCAGCAAATTGTGTTTTCACATGATAACTTATAAGGCATACCTTGTACAAAGATTATTACAATAGTGTGTAAGGTGTGAACATGGGTGTGTTTTGTCACCAGTATAACTTATTTCCTTTCCCTTCCTTTTTAGAATAGGCTATACTGCTCTAAGCAGTATTACACCAGTATAACTGCATCCATAATAGGGGGTTGTACCACTTTAACTATCTGAGTACAGTTAAAGCAGTACAATTTTGTGTGTAATCAAGCCTTTAAAGCAGAAGTGAGGATTTGATTTCATTATTGTTCTTATGAATTTAGTCATTTTTAATGAGAAAAGCCTGACCTTTTTTCTGCAGTTATCCCTTGGTACTCCATTTTTATCTATCTATCTATCCATCCAGCTTCTCATGGCCTCTCCCCCAAGTAAAAGGCCATAATGATCTTTCTCTTTCTGCACTCTTAAAAGGCTGATGTGGTTGGTTTGGGACATATAAGAATGACCATGAGGGTACTGTTGTGCCAAAGCCTGAGTGATGGTGAGTTATGCTGTGACATTAATGGTCATTCATATTACAGCTGCCAGAGTTGCATACTCTAAATCTGTCTCCTGCTATTGCAAGCCTCCTCATAGTCCCTGTAGTTACAGTGGGATGTAACTCTCATCACAAGACATGGCTACAAAAAGAGAGATGGTCTTGGATTGCTTGGGCCAGTTCCAGGCAGCCTTTGAAAAATCAGGCCAGCAACCTTGAACGGACTCTGTGTCAAATTGTTTCTGTAACAAATATGGCTATGTACATCAAAGTAACACTCCGTGCAGGGGCTGTTTCTCTCTTTTAACCAAAAGTCAGTTCTTGCCAAGGGTCTGAACTTCTCCTTGGTTTTACATGTCTTTACTAATGTGTCGGGATAAGGAAAAAAGCACCAATGACTTTAAATGTAAAGTAGCATGAATACATCTGATGCAATGTTCATCTGTTTGTGAATTGCACTGTTGAGAAAAATGGTACTAACCACAACTGGAGTGGTTAGTAAATAGGGTGTCTTATTAGTAAATAAGGTATAGTTTCTCTAAAAGCCAATGCAGGGGTGTAACTGTCTATGTGCAAGGGTGTAAACAATACAGCTGGAAAGGAATTATAAAGGGTATGAAAGAATAATTTAAAGATAACAGGATTAAATTAAACTCAAACATAAAAAACTAAATGACAGCTGAGACCAGGACAAGTTCATAAAGCCATTTTAACCTCATCTTCCCAAAAGTGGTGGGCAACATTATAGTAGACAATTTTTCCTAAACCGAAGCATGGCGAAGCTGCACTAACAAACCTGTTCCGAGTTCTCTGTATCTATTTTACCCTCTTTAAGCAGATTTTCCACTAGAGGATGAGAACAAGATCTGAAGTTAAAAAAACACAACTTATTCTCTTCCCTATCTCCCCCCTAGGAGCCTCACTGCAGTCCCCACAGCCTGAAGGGGGGAAAAGAGGTGCTTTAGAATGCAATGCATAAAAGCCAACAGGCTACGGAGGGAGATGGTGCTGAGAGGGGGTGTATTTTAAGCCCTGCCTCTGTCATGGGCTTTAGGAGGGAGTTTGGCTGCAGGATTGGGTTCTGACCTGGGGCAGGGAGTTGGGGGGCGAGGTGCAGGTTCTGGTTGGGAGGCGCTTACCACAGGCGGCTCCTGTGCAGCAGAGCTCAGGCAGGCTGCCTGTAAGCTGTGGCCCCACACTGCTCCCAGAAGTGGCTGACTACTGCTGGCATGTCTCTGTGCACCCCTTGGCAGGAGGAGGGCAGCGGGTCTCCGTGTGCTGCCTGTACCCACAAGCACCACCGGTTTCCGGCCACTGGGAGCTCCGAGGATGGTGCTGGGGGTGAGGGCAGCATGTGGACACATGGCCTCCCCCTCCCGCCAGGGGTGCACAGAGACATGCCAGCAGCAGCTGGCTGCTTTGGGCAAAGTGTGTCCATGGCAGTGCCCCGCTGCGCAGCAGGACTTTTAGCAGCCCAGAGCTCATGAGGGGGCAGCCAAAAAGCCTGATGGGCTGGACAGAAATGGTAGACAGCCTGGCTCCGGCCCCACGGGCTGTATTTTGCCCACCTCTGGCCTAAGCCCAGGCTACTTGTGATCCATAGATGGCAATCTCTCTCAAGGAGTCAAGTGCTTTAGGCACTCTTGTTTCTTGTGAGACTGAGGAAAGCACCTACCTTATTCCAGACAAAACCACTAATAACAGTTCTGACTTTATGCTTTTAGCCCAAGGGCTCAAGCACTCACCTGGGATGTGGGAGACCTTGGTTCAATTCCACCCTCTGCTGCGGGAGGAGTTGAACAGGGATTTCCCCACTCTCAGGAGCATGCTCTAACCACTGGGATATCGTGAGGTGGGGCTGTCTCCATCTCTTCCGGTGAAGTTGCTCAACTGGGTATTAAATATGGGAGAAGGGGGACTGAATCTTGGGTCCTCCACTGCCCAGGTATGTACCCTAACCCACGGGCTATAAAGTCACTCTATTTCTGGCCATATTCTCTTAGCCACTGTTCCCACAGTAAATCAGTTGTGCCAAAAGGGCACAGCGGATTACCTTCCAAGCAGATTATTATGTATGCAGTTCCATAAATTCTACAGTGCTTAATTTTTGCCAGGGCTGAGCCCCGGCACCTCTAGGCTTGGCAGTTCATAGCCCCAGCACCACTGGGCTTGCTGTATCAGTTATGAATGTAAAAAAAATTGCTTGAGACCCAGCACCTATTTCAATTAAGACTCAGTCCCTGCTCTGAAGAGCTTACAAGTTATGTTTAAACATAAGAGACAACACAGTCAGAGAGGGAAGGGAGGACATGTTTAACAAGATCATAAGGCCGCTTAAGTCTGCAGTGTGTTTAACAAGCTCATTCTATGATTTTTCATAAAAATTTAACTTTTTTAAACTATCCAGTGTGGGGTATGGAGACTAGTCAATACAAGTGAATATAGCAGGTTCCAAGGGGTGGTCACAAGGAAAAGAAGTGATAGGGAGGGAACATAAAAGAGCAGGCATTTACTCACTGGCTTTGATGGAGGCAGGTGACCCTCAATTTACCGCCTTGGCTTGATGGCTTGAGATAGGCTGGATGTTATTCCAAGTCCACTGAGGCCTTTTAAGGGTTATACCCAGAAGGCTAGTGCAAGTGGGGCTGCTTTGAATAAATGCGCCTAGTGTAATTCCCTTCCTTCTCTAGTGAGAGGCTCAGGATGAGTTTACTAATCCCACTTCTCCTTAGGAAATGGCTTAATGGTTGTGAAAACTTGGAGGAACTAGGCCTTGCAGGGTGCCCCAGGCTAGGGTGAGAAGAGGGATAGAATCCTGCCCCCATCTTAGTAGTGTAAGAAGAATGGGAGAGGGGAACAAAACATAAATGTAACCATATATAGGTACATACAACATGCTGCCATGTCTTGCAGTTTTATTGAGAGAGTTGGTGTTTTTCTTAAAGCACTGGTCTGTGGAATCATGGGGTTTGGGGAGACTATCAGTTTTCATCTTTTAAGAAAGTGCCTTTCCAGTGCTCATACTTTCAGAGAGAGCTGGAAAACAGGACCCAAATGTAACCTAAAGCCTCAAATGTCAGAAGAATAAAAGAACCCAACATTTAAAATATCTACTTAAGCCAATCTCATGATGTTGGGGGACCCACCTGACTCATAACTGTAGAATCTGTGTGGCTGTCAATACTGTATGTATCAATTCTTCCTACTACTCTACTTTTCTCCTCCCCTGGCCAGTACAGCAGCCCTTTGTGTGTGTTTTTGTATTAAATTCAACTTATTTTTATTATCTCCAAATTTTCAATTATTCAATTCTCTGTTCAGGTAGCCAGTACTGTGGGTTTTGGGGGGAGGGAGGGAGAACAATCGGGGTTCTTAGTACCCAAAATAAATGGAAGTAAACTGTGGATTTTGGCACCCTGGAAACAGCTAATGTTTTTGGTTGTCTGTCTCTTCCTCCTGCAGCGATGACTTTAAATTTAAGGAAAAGTTGTTTTCATTTTTCATATCTTCCCCCCCTCTCCTCCCCGGTAGGAGTGGTGCCAGGGTTTTTGCCACCCTAGACGGCAGCGCTCCTCCTCTGAGCATTCGGCGGCAGGGGTCCTTCCGCTCCGTGTCTTCGGGGCACTTCGGCAGTGGATCCCGGAGCGAGTGAAGGACCCGCCGCCGAAGACCCAGAGCAGAAGGACCCCCTGCTTCCAAATTTCTGCCGAGGACAGCAAAAAGCTGCCCCCCAAATCTGGCCGCCCTAGGCAACTGCCTAGGGCGTTACCAGATTTGCCCATTACTTTGGAGTATGCTCATTTATTTGGGTTACTTTTCTGGGGAAGGGGATTCTGTAATCCTATCAATGTACTGCTTGTGTCACTTGTGTTTTTCATATGGAGCGCTACTTCTCCCTTGTGCAAGTCCCCTCCCAATGGAGCTATCTTGCAGGACCTAGGTTCCCTAGGGCTGGGTTTCTCCAGCCCCATAACTGGATGAACACCCACACACCTACACATACATTAACAGAGCAAGTCTGAGCGGACCGGGTCAATCAGCACTGTCAAGCTGATCCCTTATATGTCTTTGGACTCACTGGGAAGGATGAAGCAGCACTTTCAAGCTGACTCTCCTTATATGCCCCTGGGCTCCATGGACTGGGTCAAGCAGCAATCTCAAGCTGTTACCCTTATGCGTCCCAGATTCAGCATGTCCCTATCCCCACTCTCACAACACAATTGTACTGGCAGTAACCTACTTGATGAGCAAACCCCACAGTATTTTGGGCACTGCAGGGATCTTTAGCTTAGGTAAAAGAAGCGTTGCTGTAGAGTGAATGGGGGAAGCTAAAACACAAACGAGTAAAGTTCAGCAAGAGAGAGAGAAGCAACCAAGTTAACCATAAAAGTTATTTATTGAATAATAATAACTACACAAGGAGGACTAAACCAACATAACATACATGATTAAATGTTAATACCTAAGGTAGAAAGGAAAACAGAGAGAGAGAAAGAGGGGGATCTCACCCACTCCATGAGGCTTGATCTGCTTGGGGTTCCCAGATGATGGTGGTAGTGGAGGGTCCTGAATGCTGGAGACAGGCACAGCCCCCAGCACGATCAGTCAGGAGAAGATGGAGTTCCAGTGGAACTTATGCATAGTTTGGATCTAAGCATCAGAACCCTGACTAGAGGGTGAGTAGGGATTTTTGTAGAGAAAATACAATTGTTCAAGGGAGAACATTAGATTTGTTTATAGGTAAGCTGATGACTCAAGGGTTTTCTTTAGAATAGACAATAGGAGCTGATCACTCTTGGCTATGGGTGGTGTTTTCTTCCAGGGAGCTCACAATGCAACTAGGCTGCTTCAGTATTTGGATATCAAATAAGGATTCCTTACTAGAATTGGTCTGATAACTGCTGAGCTGGGTGTGTGCAGACATAGGTTCATTAGCATCTGGAGCAGAGATTCCCAGGATGCAGTGCTTCCCTGCTTTTTCTGGTCCCACAGTTCAGTGCGATTCTCTGTTCTCCATTCTGTATGTAAATTGAGATGTCTTCCTGTCCCATCTTTCATACATATGAGGCTAGGGGAGTTGTCTTTGCTCTCCATTCTGTATGCTAGAGGGGTCTAGGGCCTTGGCTACACTCGCGGATTGTAGCACGAGTGTAGTTGCGCTGCCAGCGCTGCGAGAGCTCTCTTGCAGCGCTGCAAGTACTCCACCTCTCCGAGGGGAATAGCTTGCAGCGCTGCGAGCGAGCGTGCAGCGCTGCAGGCGCTGATTACACTGGCACTTTACAGCGCTGCACTCGCTGCGCTCAGGGGGGGTGTTTTTTCACACCCCATGAGCGCAGCAAGTGCAGCGCTGTGAATTGCCAGTGTAGCCAAGGCCTTAGTGTGTCTCCCAATGCCCTTCACTGCTCTCTGCAAGTTTTTTTTTCCTTTAATGGGTTTTGGTTTAAGCAGAGGCTGCGGGGTGGGGGGGGAGGTGTTTTTCATGTGTCAGGCTGGATACTTCACTCTGGTTCCCCAAGAACACAGAGGTTTCTGATATCACGGGTTGCCTAGTGGACGCGCCAGCCCTGCCCCCCAGTAAACTGTAATACAGTAGCAACAATCTTTCCCTTTGTCCTCAGTTCCAGTATCTTCCACTACACCCAGCTGGAATTAAGTTAATTGGCTGGGAATCTTCTGAAATAATTGCCATAAAATGGTCAATTCTGACATTAGGCTTCAGAGTAAAAACACAATTGCTGCTAGGGAGACAGTTTCTCTCTCTGAAGGCTATTATTCCAAAATGTCTGCTGAGTCAGGCGGACATCGCTACTTAAGTTTACGCTAATTTCTCCTTGTGCATGTTATCTTCCTAATGGTAAGAGCAGAGATTTAATTTTTTAAGTGCAAGTTCACAGCCTGGAGGTAGGCAAATTCAAAATATACAAGAGCAATTATCTGGTCAGGTAATTCCATTATACTGGCCTCCTGGGGTGTAGCTGAGCAGCCTTTCCTCCACTGCAGAGATTAATCAACTGGAGAAAATTATGCCAAGCACCATCGTCTGACTGTAGAGCTGGTATTTGCTTTTGTCTTTTTAAAGAGGACACCCGTACTAGAGCCATTTCAATCGCAGCTGTTTTTAAAACGACTTTTAACAAAGTAATTAAAAAGAACCGTTTTTTGTCCTAGCTTAACAATGGTCGTATATGGGGAAAGTTACATGTTCTGGATTCCAGCAAAGCTAGTTGTGCAACTGATATATAACACTCTTGGCTGCATTTCAACATTTTGCTTAAATGAAATCAGTGATTGTCCAAATAACAACAAAGAAACCCGATGCTTATAAACGGTGAGTGGCCTATGCCACTGTTATGGGCTGATCCTCTCTACCAGACTGGGCCCCGGGCAATGGGAAAACTTGGTGCACAACCGGTCAGTTTTGTGCTAAAGTCTTTTTGCTGTTTGATGCCATTTGGAAAAACCGTACAATTCCTACTAAATAACTCGACTTCATTCTTTTTAAAATCGGGTTAACACTGCCTGGTTTTTGTGTGACAGCTTGGGGAATGACAAATCCAGAACGAAGGATTGCACTCTATAGGCCACGTTAAGATTATTTCAGAGTAGTAGATAGAACTTAGTTCCTATTAAAGGCTTCATGAAAACTCCCCCCCCCACCACCCACCTAACAAAAATGTTAATTTATCATAGCAGCTGAAAGGGTAAGGAACCCAGGACTATAATTTAGAGAGAGCTTCCATGTTATTTAGCTCATCATTGATACAATTCAAATAGAACTTCCATGTTCTAAGCCTAAAAATGCAGGAGACGAGTCAGAAAAAGGGACAGTGACTTGTTTCCGCCCGGTTTCGAACCGGGGACCTTTCGCGTGTTAGGCGAACGTGATAACCACTACACTACGGAAACCCAACTTAGCTGCAGCCCTCCCATGGTCTCTGTTATACTTTATGTAGCTGCGCGGTTGTGTATTATCAATTCTTCGGTGTGTAGGTTTGTTCAGTGCCGGATGCAGAAACTACTTGGTGTCACGGGGCTTCTATTTTTTTTGCCACAACGTTTGTCGAAGGCACTGGAATATGGTCTCTAGCTACAGACGCTACCTAATGCCGTGTCTAGATCTGTGACCTTCCTGCTCACAAAGCGCCCACCCCGCCCCAGGCTGACCCAGCGCGGCGCGCACAGCACCCAGCGACCCGGCTCGGGCAGGAGCGCTAGCGACAGGACACCCCCCCCACACACCCCGTCAGTGCGCGCGCGAAGGCAGAGCGGGGGCAGGGGGCGCTCTGCGGGTGCCAGCTCCAGGTGCGCATTGATCGCCCCCCTCCCCCCAGCTCCGTGCGCAGCGCCCCTCGGGCCAGCGGGAGACAGGCGCCGGCAGCGGGGCAATGTCTGGTCTGCGCTCCCAGCCCGTCCCCGGCCCGGCTCCAATTCCGGCCCAGCCTCTACAATAAAAAGTGCCAGGCCGGGAGCGGAGCGAGCCGCCCCCAAGTGCAATCAGCAGCACCTGGTTCCCTCTTCACGTGTCGCAGCCCCCCGAGAATAAAACGCTCCCACACCCGTCCCTGGGTGGGCTCGAACCACCAACCTTTCGGTTAACAGCCGAACGCGCTAACCGATTGCGCCACAGAGACCACGGCGGAAAGACACCTTGCGTGATGGGTAGTGAGGGGCGCCCCCGGCTGAGCGGTGAGCGCGAGCCCCGGGCCCTGAGCGATGCGGGAGCTCGCGGGGCTGGAGCCAGCTGGGAGCAGAAAGAGCGGGGAGCCGGGGGGCTGCTGTGGGGTTGCACGGGACCGGGGTGAGGGGGGTGCCCCAGGGATGGGAGAAGCAGGCGGCGCCATGGCAACAGAAGGGATCCATGGGGGGAGAATGGGGCCCGGCAAGAAAATGGGGGCGCAGGACGAGGCGCGCGCACTGGTCTGGGAGGAAGTGGAGCAGCCGCGGGGGCGTGACTCTGCTGCCGGTGCCTAGAGCCCCAGGTGCTGCGGAGCCGACCCCAGTCTAGAAACTCCGCTGCTCCGAGAGCTGATCGCACAGGACGGGCCCCACCGCAGAGTCCTTACTGGCAGGCGGGGAAATACCGAGCCATGCGGGGTATGTTTATCCCAGCCAGCCACCCCCTGGCGATTAGCGCCTTCAGTGCAGCTTTCCAGCAGCGCTAGTCTCTTGCAGGGAAAGTCAGAAAATTCCCTCCTCTCTCCACGGTATCACACTGCCCAGGGCCCTCAGTGATCCGTATCGTTGTTTGCTCACTCCATGGCATTACACACTCTTCACCTTGGTCTCGGTGTCTGTGACCATGCTGAGGCTTTGTCTCTCTCTCCCTCCCCTCCCCCCAGTCAGGAATTTAAGACATGAATTACTGCTTCCTTAGGCAAAGAATTTGTCCTTTATAGCTTTAAAGCACTTAACACGCCTTCTCTCCAATCTGATTTATCCATACTGCAGTACTACACATTTCAGAATCATGGAGACATGTAAGGAGCGAGAGGGGCTGTATGGAGACTGAGGACTGTCCCATCCTACAGGAAGTGTTTAGGAAACAATGGCAATACAGTAATAATGCTTTGAATTTATGTAGTATTTTTCATCCAGAGGTGTCAGCATGCTTCAAAAAAGTGCTTATGAATCAGTATCTTATTTCACAGGTGGGTAAACTGAGGCAGAGAGTAACTCAGTGACATGATCCCAAACAGAGACCAACTGTCCTGTCTCCTAATCCTGTGCTCTAATTCCTCATGTTGCCAGTCTTCAATCTGAGTGTTTTTCTTTCAGCCTGCAAATACAAGGTCTAAAGATGTCCATGAGATTTGCCTATTCAGTACAGATCTGCATTGCTGTTTGGAAGAGAAAATTGTTGCCCTTGGTTTTACCTTTTGTGAATGCCCTAACCCTAACCCTGTCCTTTCCCTCACATGAGGCACACAGCGTTACAACAACTGTGACTTGGGATGAGGGAATGGATGGTTTTAGGGATAGCAGAATGCTTTACAACTCTTTAGAAATGTAAAAATGGAGATGTTTTTAAAAATATATACATACTGGTCCAGCAAATAGTGAGGTGGGTGTTCATTCAGATGAAATGATTAGTGAGTGAGTCACAATACTCCAGAAGGACAGTGAGGGAGGATGGGCAGCAGGTATTTGGATTGTGGCACAGGTGTGGTTACAAGTATGGCTCTGAAGAGGCAAACAGTATATAAGGTCTTAGCATCATGGGGCTACACTGGAACTCAGCTTGTGCAGAATCTAAGCTTTCTTATAAAAAAGAAAAGTACCTTTCTAGGCCCCTAGGGCTGCAGGGTGACTCTTCCAAGCATGGAGAACATGCACACTAATGTTATGGTGTCTGCTTGAGTCCAGACCACCTGAAACTGATTCAGAGGGGTGAACCACCCTTACCCCATTGATCTCAATCCCGAGGCAACTCTAAAGCACAGTGAGGACCCTTCATTGTCACCATTACCAGTATCATTGCTGATCATTTTTGGGAATGGAACAGGAACAAGGGTGGGAACTGGAAGTTGCTGCAGGGAAGCAAATATAAAGGGAAGGACTGAAGAGATTCACAAAGATCTAAAAAAGGGAGAGAAAGGAAGAGAAACAAAGGGCAGAAGTTTACACAGAGTATTAAGGATGACAGTAAGAGACTGAATAAATAATAAAAGAGTAGTCACTACATAATGGCTGTATTCACCTATGACAGGTTTCAGAGTAGCAGCCGTGTTAGTCTGTATCCGCAAAAAGAACAGGAGTACTTGTGGCACCTTAGAGACTAACAAATTTATTAGAGCATAAGCTTTCATGGGCTACTGCCCACCTCTTCGGATGCATATAGAGTGGAACATATATTGAGGAGATATATATACACACATACAGAGAGTATGTATTCACTTATTAATCCCTGTGCAAACTTCCCAGTGACATGACTGGGAAATCTGGTAAGGATTGAGGTGAGTATGAAGTCCTGAATTTATATCCCATTCCACAGAGCATACTAAGGGATGGTCTACACTGGGGGGAGGGGAGGGAGTTTGATCTAAGATACGCAACTTCAGATATGCTATTCGCGTAGCTGAAGTCGAAGTATCTTAGGCTGGGTCTACACTACCCGCCTGAATCGGCGGGTAGAAATCGACCTCTCTGGGATCGATTTATCGCGTCCCGTCGGGACGCGACAATCAATCCCTGAATCGACGCTCTTACTTCACCAGCGGAGGTGGGAGTAAGCGCCGTCGACGGGAAGCCACAGAGGTCGATTTTGCCGCCGTCCTCACAGCGGGGTAAGTCGGCTGCGATACGTCGAATTCAGCTACGCTATTCACGTAGCTGAATTTGCGTATCTTAAATCGACTCCCCCCTGTAGTGTAGATGTAGCCTTAGTTTGACTTACCTGGCCGTCCTCATGGCGGCAAGTCGACCGCCGCGGCTCCCCTTTCGACTCCACTTACTCCTCCTGCCGAGGTGGAGTACAGGGATCAATTACCCGATCCGGCGGGTAGTGTAGATGTGGCCTTAAACATGGTCTTCAGACCTCTCCTCTGAATGAGTTAGATGTACAATGCATCACAAAAACCCTGAAAAGAAAGGTAACAACTGAAAGGAGGGAAATTCCTTAAAGTCTTTTTAGAATGATTACTTTAAATATTTTATGCTTGTCTCATTAGTTTGGCCAAGAAAAAATTCTGTGAACAATCTGCTTGTAAAAGTAAATGCAGGGGAAGGCTTTGT
Organism: Trachemys scripta elegans; assembly: GCF_013100865.1. Lineage (NCBI taxonomy): Eukaryota > Metazoa > Chordata > Testudines > Emydidae > Trachemys > Trachemys scripta. The sequence goes on along the minus strand of NC_048298.1, from coordinate 299,997,290 downwards.
AACACTGTGATTAGTGGAAAGGGACACAATCAACTTGAAATCTAGTCCATAAAAAACAATTAGTTTAAAGTAATTTCAGTTACCTGACTATGAGCAACCCTACCAATTGTTGTGGTTTTGGAATCATATTTTTCTATTTTTTAACCTGTTTTACTTTCCCTGTTGAGGTTTGAAAAGCCACACAAACAGCAGGAGAAACTAAGGCCTCAATCTTGCAAATATTTTACAGTTTGGGGTATTGGAATAATTCCAGTGAGTAAATAGTTGAAGTCAATAAGACTACTCTGGTGATGAGTAAAGCTACATATTCTTAAGTGTTTGCTGGAGCAGGGCCTAACAGAATATATAGAGGAAACAATGAAACTGACTATACACAAAGCTCTGTCAAATACACAACTGAAATAAAGAGAGGGACTATTTTTTTCTCTAATGTCCTTCCTTTAGTTCAGGGGTCGGCAACCTGCGGCATGCGTGCCAAAGGCGGCACGCGGACTGATTTTTAGTGGCATACTGCTGCCATCTGGGGTCCCGGACGCTGGCCACGCTCAGCCCGCTGCTGGCCTGGATTACGGAACCCCAGACCAGCAGCATGATGAGCCACTCAGCCTGCTGCCGGTCTGGAGTTCTGGCCGCCGGCCCCTTGCCAGCCAGGGTTCCGGCCGCCGGCCCCACTCAGCCCACTGCCGGCCTGGATGAACAGAACCCGGGCCAGCAGCGGGCTGAGTGGGGCCGGCAGCCAGGACCCTGGCTGGCAGGGGCCAGCGGACAGAACCCCGGTCTGGCACGCGAAACTTAAATTAATGAAGACTTGGCACACCACTTCTCAAAGGTTGCCGACCCCTGCTTTAGTTGTAGGAATCTTAGGTGTAAACTGTAACAATGGTACGTTAAAAAATAAAATCCAATCAGAAAGCAGTGTAATTTTTTAGGCTCAGACAACACCAGCCACATCTTTCCTCGTTGCTGCTTTGTGGATGGTTTAAATTACATCCACGGCTTCCTAGGAACCCCACTGGGAAAAGCTGCTATGGGGATGGGCTGAATCAGTGAATCTTGGCTGGCCTCTATGACCTGTCCCCGCCCAGCACCATTCACTGGGGGAAGTGGAACTGCTTTATCAAAAAACTGCCCCTTAGAGGATTCTTTGCTGGTGGAGCCCCTGGATGAATTTAGCCCTGTAGTTTCCCCTCTTCTCCTACACCTCTTTTTGTATCCAGATATTCTTTCCTTCTTTTTCCTGGGGTGACCCTCCCATGGCTGGCTGTATGACAGGAGCATGGAATGTGGCCCCAGATTTACTTAGTAAGAAGGTGCCATTTTTACATAGTAAACGTTCCGACTATAACCACAGTTTCCAAGCATCTATTTTTGGCATTGCTACATTTTAACCACAGCTTTGGGTACTTTTTGGAAGGGAAGTAGGGCCATTCCCCACAGCTATTCCCCAATTTAACAGGTCACTCTCATGTTAGACCCAGATTTCCTGCTATGCCACACAAGACCTCGTTTTCAATACTGTGCAACATAGTGACATAGAAAATCCTGAGCCTGGATATTGCAGCCACTAAAGACCTTATGTTTAAAGAAATAGCACCACCTATTATTCCATGTTATACTGCAGCCGTTTTTCTCATGTTCCTCATTCTGGGTGTGTATCATACATTGTAAAGGCCTAAGTTATTATTGCTGATTTGGGTAATGTCAGGCTAGGCTATAAGGGGAGAGTGCGTGTATGTACTTGGCCCTTACGTGTTGATTTATGTTTTCAAAGCACTATGCAAACATAAACAAATTAGTCAGGGGTCCATTGCATTATATTTGCGACATAACATGATGCCTACAAACCATTTGAAATTATAACAAATTCAACTGAGCATATTTTAATATCATACACAAGCATCTTACCTGAGTCCTTGAAGCTAATTATCTAGTAGTAGCACATGAAAGCAGAGAGGGGATGAATACTACCAGTAGGCATTTTAGGTCTGTGTGTCCATATTCTGTGTTACTATTACATGAAAGGATTATTTTGAATCGCTCTTAAAGATGTCTAAAGAGGGGGATTAATGTGTTGGAAATCCTACAGCACAACCGGAAAAGCTTTCCAGAATTATACATTTCCATGGGCTCTACTCCCTACACTGCCGGATTTATCGCCCTCAAACAGGAAAAAGTGAATTTCAAATAGCAGCTGAGGCATCCGTAGGGGCTGGGTTCTAGTTGTAATGAACAGTGTCAAACTACCTTAGAGTGATTCTGCAACAGTAGGAGCAAGGGCTATTGATTGGCATGAGTAGCACAGAGGCAGATTAGGGGTTTGTGGGCCAGAGCAAGTGGCCCCAACTCCACTCCCCAGCAGGAGTGCCAGGTTGGGGGGCGGGGCACCCATTTTTCCAGGGGCCCCCCAATTGGCTGGGGATCTTGGGCAGAGGCCCCCTTGGCCCAGTGGCTAATCTGCCACTGCATAAAGCAGCTCTTTCTGGTAGATAGAAGTTGGTTTCTAACCCTGATTTTGCTAGTAGGTGCTCTGGTACATAATGAGCTAAAAGGAGGAGAAACAAGAGATTTCATTGGTCTGGCATGTTTATTGCTGAAATGAAGACAGTTTTATATGCAGCTGTGGTGGAAGCCATTTTCAGAGAGCTTTAAGCTTCAGTTAAATCCTTTGTAGTCTAGAACTTTGCCATCCCCAAATTGCAACAGAGTTCCTGCATCCTATCAGCCACTACAACACCCACAGGCTTCAAAAGATAAAATTACCTAGGCCTAGGATTCCCAAAAAGAGGACACTGCTGGGGAGTGGAAGGGAGAGCTGGTGGGGGTATTGGGGGGGGCGGGATGCTGGAGGGGTGTGTGTGTATTGGGAGGAGGTACCTGGGACCTCACTCTTGAGGTGGGGGACAGTGTTGCTCCCTGTTACAGTGGCAGCACAGCTGGCACAAGCGCAGGACACAGCGCCAACTGTCAGTTAGCGCCTCCCTGCGGGAATCCCCACCCCAGGGCTCAGAGCCAGGGATGTGGGTGTGCGGGATCCGGCAGCTGAGACTGCAGGGGAATGAACCAATCAGCTGCGGATGCAGGGAGGGACCAATCGGGAAGCAGACCAATCAGGGGTCTTTCTGAGCTACAGCATCCACTTTGCAAAACTCCTGTTATTTGAAAAATCCTCCAAGACCGAGGACGGAGGCTCAAAAAAGAGACAATGTCCTGGAAAATCAGGACGTATGGTAATCCTACCTGGGCCTGACTCTCCATTCCATTACACCCAGGGGTGAAAGTAAGATAAAAGACTTACCAGGATGGGGGGGCCCAGCTCTGGGCCCCCAGAAGGGGCGGGACCTCAGGCAGAAGGGGCAGAGCTGGGGATCAGCCTCCCACAGCCAGCCCTTCCAGGCTGCCTAGCCCATGTTGCCTCGGGCTCCAGCAGTGATTTAAAGGCCTGGGGCAGCAGCGGCAGCCAGAAGCCCTTTTAAATCACCAGACCCCAGTGCAGCTGCCCCTTTTGCGCCCCCCACGTCGGCAGCCCTGGGGGGGCAAAAGGGGCAGTGATGTTAAAGCACTGCTGCAACAGTGCTTTAAGGAGGGTCCTTAAAATGCTGCCACAGCAGCGCTTTAGCATGGCCTGTGTAGGGGCCGGTACCGGTGGCCACTTCTTACCAGTACGCCATACTGTCCCGTACCAGCCCACTTTCACCTCCGATTACACCACTTTTGTGCTAGCATAACTCCACTGAGGTAATGGTGTGGAGAATTAGAACCCTCTCTGGCCCGGTTGCGTCTCACCATCTTGTGGAGATCAGTGTAAGCAGAACCTCCACCAATGGAGGGTGCTGTATCATTACCTTAGTGTTAAACTGGCTTGTACATTAGTATGTCATTGTACTTGATTTGGGTGGCAGGGTGATGGTAGGAGGTTTGAGTCCTGCCTGTGTGTGCCGGAGTTGTTGTTTGCAGCATCTCAATAAATCTTTGAGTTCTTTAAGTCAGTATTACAGTCTTCCACACCATCTTGTTTTCTTCTATTGTGTGACTGTCTTTGGAAATTGTCAGTTTATTGTTAAGCGCCTTTAATGCAGAATTAGGGCAAAACTCTGCTCTCAAATCTCCGTGGCTGATCCTGACTTTAATGGTTTGCTGTCTCTTGGTGCAGGCAAGCCCCCATCCACACAGGGAACGAATCTTAGCCATTCTCCCTGTATGCACAGGAGTCCATTCGGGAAGTTCCAGAATAGGAACTGTGTTTTCTCTAGGTCCATTATCTTTCATCTTGTGTTTGAGTGTCAGCATTTGTAATGTCTTCTTTGAATCTAACCCTGCTATCATCACATAGAGTCAGAGGATATTCGCCATTGACTTAAATGGAAACAGGATCCAAGGCCTGCTGTGTGGAAAGGGTGTTGCAAGATCTTCCACATCCATGGAGCAGTATGTTCCTCTGGGTCTGAAAGAATGGCTGTGCGGTTCTATCTAGAGCCCATCAGCGCTGCTCCTGGAACGGCTCAAGAGCAATGCTAGGCGCTGCAACCTCTCTCAAGACTTGTTGGCAAATCTAGACCCACTTCCTGGTTGCATAGCCCCCCATTTTGTTTTTCTTCATTATAGAAATCCTTTCTGAAGGCACAACATACCCACTTCTGAATCAAACCCAGCGAGCATCACTGCTGAGAATCTATTTGCAGCAGAGCCTTCATTAGGTACCAGGCTTCTCTAGAGAAGCAGCAAGGCTCAGTGCCTGGTTCTAAAATGGAAAATCATATAGCTGCAAGGGGGGAAGAATTAGTATTTCCATGGCTCCCCCCTGGCTTAGCTTCCTAGGTAAGTATTTCTGGCATTAACAGAACAGTCTCTTTCTGTCACACCCATAAGTGTCGGCCACGGAATGTATGTAGCTTTGCTTCCTGTCCTAGTGCTGAACAGGCAGTTTGGAAAGCCCCATTTCCTTTGTGCGTACGTGACTAATGATTTCAAGTGAAACCTCAAGAAGAGGAAGTGAGTGGTCTGGTTTCCAAGCTGGCAGAAAAAGGAAGAGCAGCTATATCACAGCGGCTGCTCCTTGTTAAGGGTCCAATCCTGCAAGGTGCTGACATCTTCCTCCTGTCACATTGATCTTGCAGGAAGAGCTGGGGTGTTCACTAGTTTGCAGGAGGTACTGAGCACCTTGACAGATCAGACCCTTAAAGCAAACCAAGGGAATAAGAGGAGGAAGGAAGAAAACAGGGAAAAAGTGAAAAGGGAAAAAAAGAAAGTAGTGAGAGGAAACCAAGGGGTAGGAGAAAGTTAGGGGAAAGGGTGTGAAATGAGCAGACAGGGAGCAGTGAGAGAAAGAAGAAAATACAGAGAGATCTGGACATGTAGATATTGGCTCCATCCTTCGCCATGCATAAAACCTAGTTCAGCCCCTTTGGTAAATTAGAGCAGCCTTGAGCCCAAATCCCTGACAGTTTAACAGGCTGACTCCCCTTTAATGTGAATGTCCTGCCAAAAATTAAGCCCCCTACAACTCTTTGAAAGCAGCAGGGGGTGTGAGTTTCTATTGCATGAGGTTTGCAGTCCCTAAATCAGTCTGATCCTACTTTCATTTACACCTGTGTAAATCAGGAGTAACTGCACTGAAATCAGTGGTGCTAGTGTCAAACTGGCAGAAGTGAGAGGAGAGGCAGGCGCTATGGCGGTAGGAAGGACTGCCTCAAGGTCACACCCACCTCCAGACTGTGACAGCAATACCTGCCTCAAGCTTTGCTCTCAGCGCCTGAAGACAAAGCTGCTTGGCAGGTTGTAACTTGGGGTATGTCTATACTTTGAGCTGGCACTGTAATGTCCAGCTCAAATAGACACACCCACCCTACCTCTGGTCAAGCTAGCATGCTAAAAATAGAAGTGCAGTCAGGGCTGTGGGCGGGGCTAGCTGCCCCAGCACTGAACTAAAGTCTCAGACAGGATCGTACCTGGCTGGCTAGTCCCTGCTGCAGGTTGTGATGCCAGAGCTGCACTTCTCTTATTAGTGTGCTAGCTCCATTCAAGCTAGCGCAGGTATGGTTATTCATGCTGGAAATTACACCTCCAGCTCAACGTGTGGAATTCCTCTGGTTAGCCCATGAAGTGAAATCATAGGGAGCACAGAAAGGGGCCTGAGGGCTGCTGGGGATGGTGAAAGAGCACTGCCAATGCTGAGCTCTGTGATTTGAAGTAAAGACAGGCTGAGCTGCAGTCTGTTACAAAGGCAACATTTGACTAGATTCTGGTGAACGGGGCCCCTGCCTTTGCCAGACACTGTACATGCCTATGAGAATCATCCATAATATTGATAAAGAAGCTCATGCCCTTCAGTGCAAATATTGGGGACTAAGAATCTACTTGATGCCCATCCCACACACGAAACACTTCTTGAATTTCAGAAAGGGCTTGTTAAGTCCTCTTCCCAGCACCACATTTACCATAGCCCAAAGTCTTTGCAGGGAGCAGCTAACTGGCCCACTCCCTCATCTTCTGGAAAATGCACTAGGTCTCCACGGCATGGGAACCCTCATCTGAAGGAGCTTCTTGGTTGTGGAGGCAGCTGCTTCTATCTCCTCCCATCATGCCCTCATACATGCAGGTGGTCAGATGATTCACTCCACTCCCCCCTTCCCAGTATTCTATACTATTCAATGTAGTTTCTTATGCCAAGCTCATCATTGTAGTATCTGAGCGCCTTCCAGTAGGGCATAAAGACACACAATTACACACCTGCCACATGTTGGCTGTTCTCTCAGCCTCTTGTTTGATAGGGTTTTAGGGTTGTTTTTTTAATACGCATGTTACTATGTGCATGTTCAAAGGAATGTGCCCGGTACTTAGAGCAGAAGGTGGTGAGGTTTGTGATGGTCCTTAGTTCCCAGGGAAGTTTATTCTGTAGTCTCAGACCAGCCCCTGAGAAAGTTCTGTCTCCCACACACGTGCATTACCCTTATTGTTGAGAGTTCTCTTGTACCAGAGGAGGGACATTGTTGAACAAGGTCTTAATCTCAGAGCTTCAGTCCATCTTTTAGATGCCGTGGCCATAGAGCACCTTGAAGATAAGAACCACAACCTTAAACTTGATTCGAAGTTCTATGGAAAGCCCGTGGCAGAATGTGGAGCAGTGAGACAGAAACCCTCTCCCAGGTCCCATAACTGACTCCATTATGTCTTTCCTGCACTCTGGGACTTCTCTTTTCTTTGCATTCCAAGACCCATCCTGCTCACATCAGCTGATCTTAAAGTCCACGTATGGTAAAAACAGATGAGTTTCTTGTTCTGCTCACTGAATAACTAAATGCACTCGAATGAATGTTTGCTGTATGTCATGGAATGTGTTCTGTAACTATTGTAAGTCTATTTGCTTCCTCCCCTGTTAAGGATATGTAGCTATTTCCTACAGTATTAAATTAACAATACTGAGGAATCTCCGTATACACTTCTTGCCTCCTGTTCATTTGCACTGGTTTCCTCTTAGGCAATATATTGGTTACAAAAGTATCCTTTTGACTTAATCTCATATCCATTTTAAGCAATGGGTTTGTCTGTTCACTCTAAGATTAAAGGTTGCTTAACAACCTCGTTCCATCCCCAAATACCACCTGCAGTCTGGGAGTCTATAGGCTACAAACTATAACCCCTGAGACCTAATCTAGCTGATATTTCCTGGGAAAAATAAAGAATTTTAGCCTGAAAAAAACACTCAAATTGCTATTGTGTTATTTCACCTGATTTTTTTAAAAACCCAAATTTAACAAGAGAAAACCTGGAAAAAACAAAACAGATGGCCAGTTAGATATAAAACACTTTTATGCACCAGCTGCTTACACTAGCACACATCTAGACTTAGCTCCCTGTCTGCATTGAAAGCCATCCAAAAAATATCATCCCAGGGTAAATTTGTTCTGGGCCACAACATTATGTATAGACAACATCAAGTTGGATTCTAGGGTCCATTATTAGGGGTATTTTGGGGGCTCTGGATATTACTATTTAAAAAAAACAAACAACCACCTTCCAGAAGTCCAAAGGCTAGTTAGACCCTTAAAAATCTTGGATTTTTAGGCATTTAAAAAAGTAAAATTTGGCTATTGTCTATTTTTGTGTGATTTATCCAGTCTCTCCAATCTGCTGCTGTTTAATTTTCCTTGTCAGAGTTGCCAAAAAAAATCCCAAATGAAAAATAGAATTAAATGAAATATTGACCATGTTGTAACACTGCTTTCTATTATAGCTGTCACAGTAAATGGCAAGGGAGATACAGTTTATACATTGCACCTAATCTTATTACTGTAATTATTTCTGCTGATAACCCCAAATGCAAATGCATGGTTTAAAGCAAGTTAACAAGATGCTAAATTGTAGTGTTCTTACTGTGAAGATCCTCCAAGTGGAATCTGCTTATATAGCAAACAAAACACCCATATTTTAATTTTCAGCCAGTGCTATGCAACATTTGAAGCAGTAAAATCTATACTAAGAACGACTCGGCAATTAGGAAGACGCATTCACAAAATAAGTCACTCACTAAAATAACATTTCAAAAATAACAGGACACAAAGCTCCATACAGTTTTCACTTTTCAGTTGGCATCACCACAAATCAACATGATGGTTCTAATAAGTACAACAAAAAGAGGCAGTATTTAAAGCTAAATCCCTCCCAATACAATAACCCCACCTCCCAGCCTTACCATCTCTGGCTCCTATGACTCAGAACCAGTTCACCTTTCCGAAGAATAAGATGATCTGATAGATGCTTCAGGTGATGAGGGATGTAACTTGAAACCTAAAAGTCAAATTTACTTCGACATCTTTTCAGTGTATTTGGCCCCTTTTTCTGATTCCCCAATAGAATAGATGTGATCAATCCATGTTATTTCAGTAACTTTACCTCATTTCTTATTCCAAAGGTTGCTAACCTGTGTCTGTTTCCTGGCTGTAGTGCACATGCACCTCAGACTGATATATTGCTAGCCGTGAGTGCTTAGAGAGTGTCCCTCTACTTCCATCTGCCTGATCTGCCAGTGTTTGCAACTGAACCAGTTCCTGCTCTTCCCTGAAGCAACTTTATATTTGGGGGGGGGGGCAGGAGGAAGGCAAGGGGAACACCTTCCCACCTCCATACTTCTCCCTGCTCCCCAACTTTCTACACACACACACACACACACACACACACACACAAGGGGAAATACTTCCTGTTCTGCACCATCACCAAAATGGGGAGTGGGAGAGAATCCATTTTGGAGGGGACAAAACTAAAGAAATGTACAGTTTTAAGCAGGTGGAGATAAGACACCACATGTTTAACAAAGGCATGTCAGGGGGAGTTGATAAACAGGATTGCCATAGACAAAGGAATGTGTTTGCTTCTCTGACCAGCCTGGTCATCAGGGAGAGACAATGAAGGTCCATTTACATATTCAAAAAACAGCTACCATGCTAAGAAGTGGGGGAGGAGACAGCTTGATGTCCACACCCCAGCAGAGAGAGAGAAGTTTGGCCTGGGTTTTACTTTTCCAGTAATACATTGCAAAGGTTTACTGGCCTAAAGACAGGGGCTGAACCTCAAGTGATAAGCAATTGAATCAACTGATGGTCTACATTACTACTGTATTATAAAAGTGTATGAGCAGAGGTGAAAGTAAGCCGGTCCAATCTGGTCCAATGTACCAGTAAGAAAGTGACCACTGGTACACAGCCAACTGTACCGGCAGGGCCACTGATGGGAGGGGGTAAAAGGGGCAGCTGCCCTGGGGCCGGCAATTCAAAAGTGCCTGGGGTTCCCCAGAGTGGCTGGAGCCCCTGGCCCTTTAAATTGCCGACAGAGCCCCAGGCGGCATGGGCTGGGCAGCGCTGAAGGGCTGGCTGGGGGAATCTGGCCTTTTGCCTAAGGCCCCGCCCCTTCCAGGGGCTCAGAGTCACCTTCCCACTTTGCTCAGGACCCCAGACGCCCTGTGTACTGGTAAGTCCTTTAAGTTACTTTCACCCCTGGTATTGAGTGAGCTGGTTTATGAATAATGCTGATTAATATCAGTGTGAAACGTACATATTAACACTACATAAGGAAATGTGGATACTCATTGATATTATACTTTACAATCTGTGACCAAACAAAGGGAGAAACAGGTTTTACCGAGACAGGAGGGAAGGCAGCTATCTACCTGTCTCCAAAAAAATTAAGCAAGGTGTGACCAAAAACAATAGAAGCCGCATTTACATTGAAATGAGCACGGGAATGGGAAGGCCACAGGAAGAGAAGAACAGCATGAGATCACCCTGCCTCTTGAAACAAGGTCGTTGAACTTTGGAAGATACAAGCAAAGACAAAAGCCGTACCTGGCATCCATGCCTAGAAGACAAGGGGCCAGAGCTCTTGCAAGCTGAGAAAGAAGGGGGCTCTGGAACTGAACATAGGTGAGAAACCTGCTTGGGCAAAGATCTTTCACCTAGGCAGAAGAGGGAAGCCAGCAACTTGTACTTCTGTGGTGGGTCCTGGCTGACAAAGTCAGCCATGGCTGGAAAGAAAACAGAGTGGTAAGAAATCTACCTTGAACCAAAGCTGTAGCGTGTTAAGTTAGATCTTTGCCATTAAAAAGTGTATTTTTGTGTTTGTTTGTATCCTTTCTAACTTTAGTCCTGTTACTTGGCATCACTTAACCTATATCCCATTGTTAATAAATTTGTTTTATTTTTACTATAAACCAAGCCAGTGCTGTGTTTAAAAGGAAGAGTATTTATCCCAGTTAAGTTAATAAGCTGGGATGTGCTGTTGTCTCTTTAAAGGAGCAAGCAAACCTTATTATTTCTCTGAGTGATCCAGAAGAGGCTGGAAACTTCAGGGCACACAGTCCTGGGATAGTTCAGGAGGGGGAGCGTGCTGGAGTAGTAACTAAGCTAGTGGTCCTGTTGTGCTATCGGCAGGCTGCTGGGGCCAGAGTTGCTGCTCCCAGAGTGTGACTGGCAGGGGCGGCTCTACTTTTTTTGCCACCCCAAGCACAGCAGGCAGGCTGCCTTCAGCGGCATGCCTGCGGGAGGTCACCGGTCCCGTGGCTTCAGCATATCTGCTGCCGAATCTGCAGGACCTCCTGCGAGCATGCCACCAAAGGCTGCCTGACTGCCGCCCTTGTAGGGACCGGCAGGGCACCCCCCGTGGCTTGCCGCCCCAGGCACGCACTTGGAGCCCTGGTACCTGGAGCCACCGCTGGTGACTGGCATGCTTGTCTGCTGGTGTCCGGACTGTGAACTACAGCAGCAGAGCATTTCAGGCTCCCAGAGTTACAGTGCAGGTGGTGACAACCCCTCACTGCTCTGCATTGCGCCCCAGAACGTGACACTTCACCTCCCTGCTGGTGAGATCTTGGCCCTCAGTTGATGGATCCATCTTGCTTACCAGGACCAGCCGTCCTGACACCACAAGGAGCCACTGCCTTGGTTTCAGCCGCCGGTGGCAGATGAGGGCCCAGCAGCATGCTGCACACAGAGCAGGAGCCAGCTGGCATGCTGCTCATGGCCTGAAGCACAGTAGAGCAGAGCCTGGCTGGCACACTGTCCACTGGACAAAGAGCAGCAGAGCAACACATGGTCGATGTGCTGCCTGCGCAGCACAACACAGAGCAGGACAAGTGCCAGCCATGCTGCAGCGTGCTCCCTGCGCAGCTGTGTTCAGGAGTCGGGACCTGAAGTTCAGGTTTTAAAAAGTTTCAAAAAAGTCTTTCCACCATATCAAAAAATATACTCAACACTGATACTCCCCCCACCAACACACACACACACACACAAACCAAACAGATAAATCAAAGAAGGGGATCAAACGCCACACCCAGGTCCTTTGTAATGCACTTTCCAAGGGGCTTGTTTATTGGCCAGAAAAAGTGGGCACAACCAGAAAACTCACTTGAAATGAGGGTAACAAACCCCAGAGACTTTCCCTGTCATAAGTAGGGGAAGAGGATACACCCTCATCTATGACCCCTTCTTATATACCCTTCTCCACTGCACCATGTGAGAGGCAGCAATATAGTAACCCTTCACAGGCTGCGGTGCATTTACCATGGCATGTGTATATTCCCCACCCGCTGGAAGATGGCTCTGACCATCTTCAATCAGCAAGCCTCCCTCAACCTGGGGAAAACAGATTGTACTCCTGTGGGTTCTGCCTGTTGTATGGTGCACTGAGAAAGCATAGGGCTGCAGAGCCATATACCACCATGTCAGCTGGGGTTGGTCTCCATCATTTACAGCCATTCCAGTGGCCCATGGCTGGTGATCAAGGTATATGGTGCTCCAGGAGGTACCTCAAGGCCTTGACCACCTATGTTACTGTGTAACCTATAGCAACTCAATGTGGCACCCATCCCCTTCTGAGCCACATAAAGAGGGGAATGAACCTACAGAACTCTTGGCTAAGACAGAGGTCTTTTAGCTCAGCCAATAGAGGCCTATGGCTTTAGATCCAGAGATCCCAGATTCAGTGCCTGCTGGCGATGATCCATTCAGGGAGATGGTGTTACAGGATCTAGTGCTCCTTCTGTCTGCAGGAAAGAGTTCCCTGCTTAGGTATAACACAGGATGCTCCCATCAACCAGGTCCTAGGAGAGTGGCCCATCTAGGGTGACCAGATGTCCCGATATTTGGTGCTTTTGCTTATATAGGCACCTGTTACACCCCACATCCTATCCTGATTTTTCACATTTGCTATCTGGTTACCCTAGGCCTATCTGTTGGCAGGATCCACTCCTTCTGCACAGCACCAGCTCACTGCAGATAATGGGTCTGATTTCCAAAGGTACCCACACAAGCCAGGGATCAGTGGACATTCTGTGTGCTTTACTGTGCAGGACAGTTAATGGGGCTGTTGTCATGGAAAACTGGGATGACAACATCAATCATCCCCATGCTGCACCTCTATAAAGAGGTGCAAAAACACTGTTCACAGAAGTGGTGTGACTGCCTCAGGGCGGGTACTGTACAACTCTTCCCTCTCTACCACAACTCTGGCTGCAAAAACCGCAGCAGAGCTGATCATTTGCATACCTGACCATTCTGAGGCTCTCTGTGGTGTTTTGTATGAGGGAGGCTATTGAAGTGCCTGTTCATACTTTGAATTTGAGTAACTAGTCTGGATAAAAACACCTAGCTAGTCTTTGGATCCTAGAATTCTAGTCAGAGTAGAGCAAAAGCATCTATACACTACAAACCTAAGTCGACCTATCTTAGGTTGACTTACAGACACAGCAGTAATTACTGTGGTAGTGCATGTCCACCCTACATTCCTTCGTTGGGAGCTGAGAGCCCAGTCTCAGCTCCTGCCAGGAGCCTGGCTGCCATTGGGCTTCTCGCCCACCCCCCTTTCCCACCCGACACTTGGGGAAGCTGCCCAGGGCTCCTCACCACTGAGGTGTGGGGTCCAGCCACCCTGGATTCTTGGCCTCTCCCTGCCCACTCCCCTAGTCATGAAATTGACAAGGCTGCCCAGCTCCTGGCAGAGAACAGGCAGGGGGCCACTCAGGCTTCTCACCCCAGGGGTCCAAATCCGCCCTTGCTTCTCACCTTGGCTCCCAGGTGGGAGCAGGGTCCAGCCACCCAGCTCTCCAGGGGAGCAAGGGCTTTCTTGTCCATTTCACAGCTCCTGCCATGAAATGGACAAGAAAGCCCAGGTAAGGGACTCTGTCTCTGCATAGACATTGTGTTGCCCTAACTACACCGGCATAAGCTCATGCCTCTGGTAGAGGTGGAGTTATAATGCCAGTGTAGTAGGGCACTTACATCAGTGGGAGGAAGACAGTAGTATAGACACCGACATAGTTAGGTTGACATAAGCAGCCTTATGTCAAACTAACTGTTTAGTATAGACCAGCCCTGAGCTATGCTTCCACTGGGAGCTGGTTCACAGCTGTGCCATCACCAGAAAGGCATAGCTAGCCAGTCCCAACATGGCTTTGGCCATTCAGATCTTATGATTCCTATGGTGAGAAGGATCATATAAGAATATATATAGAAAGATAGGACAAGATTTATCCCTGGCATAAAGCCATTAAAAGTCATGTCTGCATTAGTGTTAAATCCCTACATGGGTGAACATTTTTAAGAAATCATTTCCCATGAGAATAGGTCTGCTAATTTGAAGATATCAGAATCATTACAGACAGTGTCTGTCAGATCACATCAGCCTTTCTAGGCTAACACTTTCGGAGAAGGCGTCAAAGTAATCTGACAGAAGCTAAAAGAAGCTTTTCAGAGGCTGTTCACACAGTAATGGCTGCAGGATCAGGTTCGAACAATAACTGGGTGTTTCTGGGCACAGCCATCATGTTTATGGCATTGATCTACATCTCTCTTTTTACTCACTCTTAAAAGATTGAGTGTCATCCATTACCTGTTACTTCAGTTATGGGGTTCTCTTCATGCAAGGAGGCTGCCAGTACAAACCAAAAAACACGACTATTGCTTTATACCAGGGTTAGGCAAACTACAGCCCGTGGGCTGGACCTGGCCAGCAGGATTGCCATCCCTGCCTGTGGCACCGCAGGCCCTGCACCACTGCTGGAAGCAGCGCCATGTCTCTGCAGCCCATGGGGGGGCACAGAGGGCCTCTTGCAGCTCCCATTGGCCGGGAATGGGGAACTGCAGCCAATGGGAGATTTGGGAGAGGTACCCGCAGAGGAGGGCAGGGCAGGCAGGGAGCCTGTCTTAGCCCCGCTGCATGCCACTGCCACCCTGGAGCCGCTCCAGGCAAGCAGTGCTGGGCGGGAGCCTGCACCCTAAACCCCTCCTGCAACCCAACCCCCTGCCCTGAGCCCCCTCATACACCCCAACCCCCTGCCCTGAGCCCCTTCCTGCACACCACATCCTCATCTACACCCCACACTCCCTGCCCCAGCCCCACATTCATGGCTCTGCATACAATTTCCCCACCCAGATGTGACCCTCAAACAAAAAAGTTTGCCCTCCCCTGCTTTATACAGTGACACAGAATATCTGACTATTGCATAATTGCTTAAGTGTCTATTAGTCAGATTGTTTCTTCTGACACTTTAGTTGCCAAGAATCTCTTTCTGAGAATATTGTAGTTCCTTTCTTACACCTGTGCTTACCACACCTTCCTCCTTTCTGGTTGGGCATGTGGATGGAAAAAAAATCCACCCTGCTCTAGCTTTATGACTCTGAGGTCTATGACAGGTTTCAGAGTAGCAGCCGTGTTAGTCTGTATCCACAAAAAGAAGAACAGGAGTACTTGTGGCACCTTAGAGACTAACACCTTAGTCTCTAAGGTGCCACAAGTACTCCTGTTCTTCTTTTTGAGGTCTATATGTTATTCCCATTAAGGTCCCTGGAGTGATGAGATGCATAACACCAGTGCTGGATTTATAGTCAAGGATGGTGTAGCGAAGAGAGACTCACTGGCACAGCACGTCCTGCTGGTGATCCTGGGAATTAGCTCAACTTCAGCCCAGAGTGCCTTCTGCAGGCCAGTGGCTCACCTGCCTCAGGCTCCATGTCCCACCCAGACCCCAGTGCCCTTTACCTCAGGGTTCTGCCCCTAGAGTACCCCCACTCTAGGTCACCCCTCCTATCCCCACCTTGCCTCAGTGGCTACTGTCAGTCATCACCTAGCCCCAGCTCACTGGAGAAGACAGCAGTCTGTAAACCACTCATCACTGGTAAAGGGAGTTTGGACCAGCTGCCTCTGCCTAACTCCAGTACCTTCCTTTAGGCCTTGCATAAGGCCTGCAGCCCAGGGGTTTACCAGGCTGGAGCACCCCATCTCCTGTGCCATATTCCCCAGCACTGCTCCAGTTCAGGTACCCTTTTCTCCTAGGCAGCCAGGTCTTTCTCTCCCCATCTAAAGAGAGACAAACTGAGTGGCTGGCTCACAGCCCTTTTATAGGGCCAGCTGTGGCCTGATTGGGGCATGGCCCCAGCTGTGGCTGCTTCCCCAATCAGCCTAGCCTTTTCTCTCAGGAGCAGGGTAACTGCCCCAATATGTACAGGTGGATATAAGGGAAAATGAAGTAATGACTGGGTCTGACTGTTCAATAATACACTTCTTCTCCTAATATCTCTTATAGTACTGGGATGCCTGCAGACACTGACATGGCAACCTCAGCTGCTTTCTTGCAGCCTAGAGCTCCATTTGCTTTTGACTGGATTTCCTAGAATTGTCACAGCTAATCAAACAGATGACCTTAGGTATCGTGACTACCCTGCTTTTTGAAAGAGGAGATGTCTCTCTACAGTATTTATCCTCATGGATCATGGACAAATTGCCTTAGGTTGCTATGGGCAATATCTGTAGATAAATTTAATCCACACATGGAGGAAAAGGCAGCCAAAGAGCTTGTGAGATATGGACTGATATATTTCTAAATAAGAGGGGCTGTGGTGTCGTGCTGTGAAGCCATCAGAAAGATTTCATGATGCAAGATAAGATAGATTGTCACTTCCTCTTCTTGTGCTTTCTGGGGCTGCGCTGCTGAAAAGGCTACAGAGTCCACTCTGACAAGCCTGCTGCCAAAATGGACCATGAAGTGCTGGGGAGCATTGTCCTTCTAGCAATAGTCAGCCTTATCAGTGTTCTCCAAAATGGTAAGAAAAGATAACCATTTATTTTAGGGGGAAACAGGAAGCTGAGAAAGAGGGTAGAGAATTCTTAGTATCTATTGTGCATTGAATATGAAATGTAAATTGACCTATTTTTAATACGTTTTTCTCCTGTTGTATACGGCTCTGTGTGTATATATGTGTGTGTGCATATAAGAGGAAGCTTGGTTTCAGAACCTCTTTGACCCCTTTCCCTATTTAGCATACAAGTTTTTTGTACTAGTGGCTGGCTATATTAGCGGTGACATGATATTGATCTTTGGTTTACTATAGTAAGGTTATTAAATATATGTCAGTATTAGCAGCCACTATCTGCACCTCTGTAAATAGGTCCAAGAGCAGAGACCTGGTTTTGGATGTGGAAGAGGTTGGGAAGTTGAGCGACTGATGTGAAACGTGGATCAGATCCTCAGCGGGTATAAATGAGTATGATCAAGGGTACTGTACTGAATTATACCAGCAAAGATTCTGGCCTGGTTACTTTTTCAGGTTAACTAGTTATCCTACTTTCCTGAAACTCATTCTCCAGTCTCTCAGGCCTTGTCTACACTACGAGAGTAGTTCGAATTTACTTGCATCGAATTTTTGGAATCGATATTGCAAAGTCGAACGTCTGTGTCCACACTAAGGACAGTAATTCGACTTTGTGAGTCCACACTAACGGTGAAAGCGTCGACATTCGAAGCAGTGCACTGTGGTCAGCTATCCCACAGTTCCCGCAGTCCCCTCTGCCCATTGGAATTCTGGGTGTAGCCGGCAATGCCTTCTGGGTAACAAAATGTGTCGAGGGTGCTTTTGGGTAACTGTCGTCATCCGTCCATCACTCCCGCCCTCCCTCCCTGAAAGCGCCGGCGGGAAATCAGTTCGCGCACTTTTCCAGTCATTGACAGCGCGGATGCCACAGCACTGCGAGCATGGAGCACGCTGCGACCATCGCTGCAGTTGTGGCCGCTCTCAACGCCTCGCAGCTTATCATACACCTTTCCCTGAGGCAGATGCAGAAAAGTCAGGCGAGGAGGCTACGGCACCGCGGTGATGTCCTGAAGTCTGAGAGTAGCACAGACCTCTCAGAAAGCAGGGGACCCAGCGCCGAGGACATCACGATGGCAATGGGTCATGTTGATGCCGTGGAACGGCGATTCTGGGCACGGGAAACAAGCACTGAGTGGTGGGACCGCATAGTGCTGCAGGTCTGGGATGAATCCCAGTGGCTGCGAAACTTTCGCATGCGGAAGGGAACTTTCCTGGAACTTTGTGAGTTGCTGTCCCCTGCCCTGAAGCGCAATGACACCCGGTTGCGAGCTGCACTGAGTGTACAGAAGCGAGTGGCCATAGCCCTCTGGAAGCTTGCAACGCCAGACAGCTACCGGTCAGTCGCGAACCAGTTCGGGGTGGGCAAATCTACCGTGGGGGTTGTTGTGATGCAAGTAGCCAAGGCAATCGTTGATGTACTGCTGCCAAAGGTAGTGACCCTGGGAAACGTGGAGGCGATCATAGATGGCTTCGCAGCGATGGGATTCCCAAACTGCGGTGGGGCCATAGATGGAACTCACATCCCTATTCTGGCACCGGACCACCAAGCCACCCAGTACATTAACCGAAAGGGCTATTTTTCCATGGTGCTGCAAGCACTGGTGGACCACAGGGGACGTTTTACCAACATCTACGTGGGATGGCCGGGCAAGGTTCATGACGCTCGTGTTTTCAGGAACTCTGGTCTGTTTAGACGGCTGCAACAAGGTATTTACTTCCCGGACCACAAAATAACTGTTGGGGATGTGGAGATGCCTATAGTCATCCTCGGGGACCCAGCCTACCCGCTAATGCCCTGGCTCATGAAGCCCTATACTGGCGCCCTGGACACTGAAAAAGAACTCTTCAACTACCGGCTGAGCAAGTGCAGAATGGTGGTGGAGTGTGCTTTTGGCCGTCTCAAGGGGAGATGGAGAAGCTTGATGACTCGCTGTGATCTCAGCGAAACCAATATCCCCATTGTTATAGCAGCTTGCTGTGTGCTCCACAATCTCTGTGAGAGCAAGGGGGAGACCTTTATGGCGGGGTGGGAGGTTGATGAAAATAGCCTGGCTGCTGATTACGCTCAGCCAGACAGCCGGGCGATTAGAAGAGACCTGCGGGAAGCGCTGTGCATCCGGGAGGCTTTGAAAGCAAAGTTCCTGAGTGAGCAGGGTAACCTGTGACTTTTAAGTTTGTGTACAGAGAAGCTGAACCTGCCCCCCGTTTCTTTACCCAGTTAATGTTGACTATCCTACCCAGTTACATACCCCCTTCACCCCCTTCCAACACACGTTTCGAAATAAAAATAGTTCTACTTTGTTAATGCACACCGTTTTTTTTAATACTGTTTTCGCGGGAATTTTTTAAAACTGGGACGCAGACTGTGGTGCGGAGCGGGTGTAGTGTAGTGACGCGAATGAAGCTTCTAAACTCAAGGATTGACGGGCTCCGCTGCGGTGGGATGGTTGTTTCAACGGAGCCTGTCACCCCTCCTGATCGGGACTGTGTGTATGGGGGGGCTATGTGACTTTGTGGCAGGGGGAGGACGATTACAGATCCCCTGCTGCATGGCTCTGTGATCCTGCATAAGGACTGCCGCTTAAGATCTGTAACTGCCCTCCCCCGCCACAAAGTCACAGAGCAACCCACCCCCCACCACATAACATGAAAACAACCTCCCAGACTAACCAGGGTAACTAGTCACTGCATCACTGCACTGTGTATGTGCCCTGCTGCTGTGCCTGCCCCCGCCTATGTACCCTGCCAAAGGTGACTGTCCTGTCCAATTACCAACCCCCTTTCCCCTCCTCCTCCAAAAGAACATGATTGAAACAGTAGTTAACATGAACGTATTTTTTATTATCAACTACACATGGAACTGGGAGGTGAAACTTGGACGGGGGCTTGTGTCAGGCGGGAAGGAAAGAACTTTTCAAGTTTTGGGGAATGAGAGCCTTCTGCTACTAGAGCTCTCTGCAGGGGTGGAGTGAGAGTTAGCAGGGACTCTGCCGCCTCTCCTTCTTTGCACTTTGGGTGAGGTGGGTATGGGACTTGGTGGCGGGGGAGGGCGGTTAGAGATGGACTGCAGCGGGGCTCTGTCCTCCTGCCTCCGTTCCTGCAGAACATCCACAAGGCGCCGGAGCGTGTCTGTTTGCTCCCTCAGTAGTCCAAGCAGCGTTTGAGTCGCCTGCTGGTCTTCCTGCCGCCACCTCTCCTCCCGATCCATGTTTGCTTGCTGCATTTGGGTCAATTTCTCCCGCCACTGGGTCTGCTGTGCTGCCTGGGCTTGGGAACAGGCCATAAGTTCAGAGAACATGTCCTCCCGTGTCCTCTTCTTCCTATGCCTAATCTTCGCTAGCCTCTGGGAGTGTGATGCCAGGCTAGGTTGTGAGACAGTCGCAGATGTGGCTGTGGGAATGGGAAAAAGGGAGTGAATTCCTCAGAAAGATAAATGTAGTTGTGAACAAAGAACATAGTCTTTCTCTGTGAACAAGACCATGCACAGCACCTATCACATGCGCACTCAGCACAAGGTCGAATTCTCGGCCTTCGCATTCAGTGCCTGGGGTCTTCCACAGCACATTTGAGAAGCGGGGCAGCACAACGGAATTTCTGTTGCAGGCAGACATGGTAAGCCGTAGACTTGTGGCAGTTTAAAACTTTTATATTACCACTGGCCTCATTTCACATTTAAAGCAATGTCAGTACCTGCTGCCAGCAATCCGGCAAGCGGGAACTCTGCCCCTGTCCCACCCCCTCGCGGCTGTCCCCAGGAACGATCCCTTTCGGCAGCCCCTCTCCCGCCTCCACCGCGTGGCTGCAAACCAGCGGTTACAGTTCTGTAAAGGAACGAGCAAGCAGTCCCAACACTAACATTCCCCTACCTAATTCAAAGCAGGTCACCATGGGCGACATCACCCTGATGAGGATCTCTGACAGCGAGAGAGAGAGAATGCTCCGGGAAAGCCTCCAAAGACCAGGGCCGTATGCCGCCCTGCTGTGCAGAGCAATGATTCCCGAGTACTTGATAGTCTCGTGGCGCGGCAACGTGTCGTACTTCGGAGGACCCAATAAGGCCGCTCTCCCCAGGAACCTCATGCAACGGCTTTCCAATTACCTCCAGGAGAGCTTCATCGAGATGTCCCGGGAGGATTACTGCTCTATCCCTGCACATATAGACCGCATCTTACTCTAGCTGCAGTAGCAGGGACTAAACAGTAGAGCGGCTTGGGCAGGACAATCACGGAAAACCGGACATTGCTAGATTTTTTTTCAAAACTTGCACTGCCCATGACTGAACCGTTAAGTGCCTAGGGCAAACTAATCATGAACAACCCATTCTTTTAATTGTTAATATTCCTGTTCTGTTAAAAATAAATGTTTAGATGTTTACAACACTTACTGGATGATCCTTCACCAGATTCTGTGTCCGGGGTAACGGCTGGGGAGGGTTGGTAGGGGATCTCTGTAAGGGTGATGAAGAGATCCTGGCTGTCGGGGAAATCAGCGTTGTGAGCGCTGCCGACTGCCTCGTCCTCCTTATCTCCTTCCTCATCTTCCCCGTCCGCTAACATGTCCGAGGAACCGGCCGTGGACAATATCCCATCCTCAGAGTCCACGGTCAGTGGTGGGGTAGTGGTGGCGGCCGCACCGAGGATGGAATGCAGTGCCTCATAGAAACGGGATGTCTGGGGATGGGATCCGGAGCGTCCGTTTGCCTCTTTGGTCTTCTGGTAGCCTTGTCTCAGCTCCTTGATTTTCACGCGGCACTGCGTTACATCCCGGCTGTATCCTCTCTCTGACATGTCTTTAGAGATCTTCTCATAGATCTTTGCATTCCGTTTCTTGGAGCGCAGCTCAGAAAGCACGGACTCATCGCCCCACACAGCGATGAGATCCAATACTTCCCGATCAGTCCATGCTGGGGCCCTCTTTCTATTCACAGACTGCACGGCCATCACTGCTGGAGAGCTCTGCATCGTTGCCAGTGCTGCTGTGATCGCCACGATGTCCAGACAGGAAATGAGATTCAAACTGGCCAGACAGGAAAAGGAATTCAAATTCAAATTTTCCCGGGGCTTTTCCTGTGTGGCTGGTCAGAGCATCCGAGCTCGTACTGCTGTCCAGAGCGTCAACAGAGTGGTGCACTGTGGGATAGCTCCCGGAGCTATTAGCGTCGATTTCCATCCACACCTAGCCTAATTCGACATGGCCATGTCGAATTTAGCACTACTCCCCTCGTCGGGGAGGAGTACAGAAGTCGAATTAAAGAGACCTCTATGTCGAACTAAATAGCATCGCAGTGTGGACGGGTGCAGGGTTAATTCGATGTAATGGCGCTAACTTCGACATAAACGCCTAGTGTAGACCAGGCCTCAGTTTGCTAGTTTTAACCCCTTCATGGCTGAGAAAGTTATAAACGTCCTTCATCAGACGAATTTGATATTTCAGAGCTTATCTTATGCTATCTCTTTAGCGCAGTTTCTTTTAAGGTTCCTTAGGCAAACTAAATGTTTTTCTTCTGCAAACTTTTTACTTGGCACTCATGTCTTATACATATTTGATCCCCTAAAACTTGACCCAGGAGACACACAGATGGGTGACTTTTTTTAAAAAATGATTTCATTTATGTTGCCCCAAGTTCCAGGAGAATTGTGAGATGGCAACCTGAGACATGGATACCTGACCTCCTCATTATGGGCCTCATCCAAAGCCCTCTGACGTCAGTAGGAAGATGACCCTGGTGCTCAATGGGCTTTGGATCAGGCATTATGTGCAGTTTTAGGAACTGAATTCATGTAGGGGTAGATCATTCTTGGGCTACTTAGTTTGGCAGCAGGGGTGGGTGCAGCACAAGCAGATCTGCAGCATTCACAGTGAAAATGCAGCTGAGCAGTGTGACAGAGAGCTCTTATCTCTCACAAAAGCAATGTGTTTGTGGTTTATACCCAAATTCTGCCTTCAGATGAAGGCACTACGCGTTTGCAGGAACAGGCTTTGAGATGATGATCTTGGAGCAGGGACGGTGCCTTACTCTGTTTTGTACAGCATTGGCAAGTAAATAACCATCATTAATAGTGTTGTGCATTCACCTTTCATGGCAGAATTTGGACCCTGGTAATCAAGGCATATCCATTAATAGATGTGCCCAGGTATGTTTCCAGTTATTTTACTAGAGGAGTTTGGGGAGACATAGTCCAAAGACCTATATTTCCAATACAATTCCTTTACTTAATCTATCCAGGAAACTCGTCTTTTCTTGTTCCACTCCATGCACATTTTATATAGCATTGAAACCTGACCATCAGATTATTGATCCAAACCCTTGGGTCTGGCAAGAACTATGCTTGGCACAGGATCCAGGTAAGACAAGTTGGGGGGCGGGAAGGAGAAATGTGGTTTGAAAGCCATCTTTCCCCTCCCCTGCTTCCGGGGGCAGGAAGGTTTAATTTGGCTCCTGGTGCAAATTAGAACTGCCTGAGGGGTGCTATGGTCACATCTTGGCACACCCTAGTACAGCAATATGGTGTGGGGATGTGCAGTAGATCTCTACAGGTGAGTCTTCCCCTATATCTTCTTTGCTCCACGAAGTGGCACAAAGGAGACATAGCAAGAACCAAGGTGTGTAACCCATGTGTGTGTGTGTATAAAAATAAATGCATAATCATAAAAGTGGTAAAGTGAGCTGAATTTGCATTTCATACCCGGAACCAGCACTACCCCATATTTACCTACGAGGTCACCCAAAGGAAAATGGGATTCCTTGGAACGTGTTCAGATGTTATTAGCGCACACTCAGGGCATGCAACACACTGCACTTGACCCTTGTGTGTAACTCACAATGGTCCCATCACTGTGTTCTGTTGCGGCTCTCTGCCACCAATCAAGGGCAGACTTGTATACCTTCCTCCTCCCCCAAAGTCTTTTATCTATGGTGTTAGCCCCATAATGAAAGTGATGATAAATGGAGTAAAAAATAGCTTATAGGAATATGAGATTAAAAAACAAGCAACACACATGGGGGAAGTTAGGTTAATGTTCCAGTTCAGCGAAGTTCTTAGGCATGTTTGGGTGGTTCCATTTGGATGAGAAATCAGTTTCACACAGAAATATACCCAAAGTCCTGTTTCACTGAACAGCAGTAGAAACACCCATTACACAGGCTGTTCCAGAAATCCCAAGCCAGCTACTCCAGCCAGCGCTGTGCCCAGGCAGAGGCAGTCTCTCTGCTTCTTAACAAGGTCATATGGAAACTGTATCTAGCTATCTATAGTGCCACTCATCGCCACAGCATCTGAACACCTTCCATGTAAAATGTATATCAATAATGAAGTCCCGAGTGGACTTCAATGGAGTCTCTCTGGCATTTCTGCCTTTACGGGGTCAGAATTTTAATTGGGATAGGCTGGGGTGGGACTTTTTGGGGAGGAGAGGGAGAGGGTTTAATGGGTTGTTAAGGGTATTTGTATTGTGAGTGTCACTTGAGGTGGAAAGGCTGTCTCAAAGAGAGAGGTTTTGCAGTATTTCCTAAAGATGATCAGACTCTGGATTCATCTGATCACCTCTGTAAGTGTTTCATAGATGAATCCCCACAACAGGGAGAGCTTTGTCCCCAGCTCTCCCATGCTTCATCCTGGGCTTTGAGATCTGCACTGTCCCAGAAGGGTGCATCAGTCACAGTGGTTCAAGACTGAAATTAATTCTTTGATGTGTCTGGGGCTTGATCCATTAATTGCTTGGAAAATTGGGACCACAGCCTTAAACTGTCGTTGGAAGCTAACTGGGAACCAGTGGACAAATGTGGGCATAGACCTGATGTTCTTACAGTGGCCTGAGCCATGCGGGGGGCAGCCACATTTGGCATCAGCTGGAGCCTATATATTGTCTTCATATTCAACTTCATGTACACTGAGTTACAGAAATCCAGCCTGGAGATGACAAATGCACAGATCATTGTGGCCAGGTTCACGAGGAAGTGGTGAAGTTTCCCAGCAACCTGGGAGGTGAAAGAAAGTATTCTTGGCAACTTATGCTACCTGGTCGTCCACACTTAGCAAGGAGTTGGCCAGGACCCAGAGGCTTCACACCACTTTCATGAATAGGAGCTGCATGGCTTCAATGGAGACAATGTGTTTCATCTTTCCAGCCAGCATCACTTCATTTCAATTAGCACCACACCCTCCCCTGGGCCACATGGACCTAGCTCCCTGCTTTGTGTCCAGCTGTTGTGCACTACTCCAGGATTTCAGATGCACCTACTGTTGGGCACAAAGGGAAGTGCTTTAGCACACCCATTTATTTTCAGAAGTCTGTGATTCCATACAAGACTCCTGATGGCAGGCCAGCAGCACCTTTTTGGCATAACACTACATCCATTTGTCATTGCTGAACTACTCTTATGACTCAGGTCAAAGTGTGGTAGTGGATGGCCCTCCCAGGATATACAAGCGTCAGTGTTTAAAAACCAGTTGGGTCTTTGATCCTCATGGAAAGCAGGCTAGAGTTGACTCTAGTGTCTAGTAGTAAATTTAAATCTGTGTCCATTTATAAATTAGCAAAATTATAAGGGTGGGACAGGTGAGGACGTGCAAAAGAAAAATCTGTTCCACTTTTTTGGAAGTGTTCATGGTAGAGGTCCTTTGAGATCCAACACAAGCCCAAAACAATTCAGGGGTGTGTGTTTGAGATCTCTGGACCATAGATGTACAACACAGATCACCGATACCTAACAGCCAAATCCTCAGGTTCCTTCTCAGCTTTTCTTCACCCCTTACTCAGAGGAACTCTCACTGATTTTAAGTGGAAGTTTTTCAATTAAGGGCTAAGTAAAAGGTGAGTGTAGCAGCCACCCAGACCCCTGTTTCCACCCAAATGAATGGAAATGGGAATCTACCACACATTGGTCACTGTGATATAGCTGAGCTTTATCTTCACTCCATCAGTTATGCCCATTTCATCTGCAGGTGCCTGCCCTAGCAAAACCAGCCCAAATCAGCTGTGTTGTTAATCCAGCCTTGAGATGGTGCTGTGACCAGTAATCCCATATGGAAGCCAATGAGATAAAGGGCAAAACACCCTCCATATCACCGGGGAGGGGACGGATTCTCAGAGCTCAGTAAAATCTGACTTCTCTTCCAATGAGAGGTAACAGTTGGGCTTAACACAACATGTCAGGAATGTGAAAGGTAACTCAGGGAAGGGTTTAATGCATGTTCCCCCAGTTTGGATATGGAGCTGTGTGATGTGGAGACAAAATAGCAAATAAACTTTTTCCTTTGTGAGCACTGGGCTCGGAAGTGAGGCCCCCCAGCCCCCAGAAAAACGTGTAGGCACTTCAGAAGGGACTACATGTCACATTTGTGAACTAAAGTGCTTGGTTAAACCTAGATGAGACTGTGTTGGCCCAAATTCTGCTCCTGTTTACACCAGCACACCCTTCTGGTGCCAAGAGGGATACAGGGCTGTCGAGTGAAGAACGCAGCCCGTTATACTGAGCATGCACAACGTGTCAAGTTTAACCCTCAAAACAAACCCTGCCTTTCTTTAACAGCCTTTTTTGCAACCAAAGTGGAGCATGAAAGCAAGAACTATAACGGCAAGACTTTCCAGCGGGCTGGATCTTCGGCCTTTGAGCGTGTCTTCACTGCCAAGTGAGTATGCAAACCACACAGGAGGGGCAGGGAAGAAAGCAAGACCTTCGCTGTTGAGCTTAATCTTTGCCTTCGCTTGTGGCCTGATCCAAAGTCCACTGAAGTCAATGGAAAGGCCTCACTGATGTCGGCTCAGGCCCTTGTACTTTATTATCATTATTATTTATTTTATAAATGTGCCTCGGGGCGCCAAGCAAGATCAGGAATCTATCATAGTAGGTATTGCACAAGCACATAGTAAGAAAGAGTCCCTGCCACAAAGAGTCTACAGTCTAAACAGGCAAGATAGAGGCACAGAGAGGTGAACTGACCAACAGGAGGTCAGTGGCAGAGTTGGGAATAGAATTCTGGTCTCTCAAGTCCCTGACCAGTGCTCTAGCCACTAGACCAGGCTGCTTTGTTCTTGTGGTCACTTGTGATCGTCTTTGAAAAGGGGAATTTCACTACCACCCAAGAAAGAAAAGAAAATTAAATAATTATTTATTTGTTAAGCACTGGCAATGTGCTCTGTACTTTACAATACATAAATATACTCCCCTGCATGGGTGTGTATCCCAGGCCCTATAAAGGAATATTTCCCTCTACAGCGACATTCCCTTATGAACAAAGTGGCGTAAATAATTCCTTTTTAGTAAGCTATAGAAAAAAAATACAGGCAGATTTTACAAGAGCCTCGTCTTTGCTGTGATTCCCATCCTCTCTTTTGCCTTATTATTGAGTTTTGATTGTCAATAATTTGATTAATATGGACTGGGACTACAAGAGTTGCCCAAGCTGATACAGTGCATCAGGCATTTAATATATGAGACATGATTAACCGCAGCAGTTCAGGAGATGGATTTCACACACGCCATCCATTTTGCATTGCTGTCTATTTCTGATGTGGTGGATGGATGCCACCCCTCATTGTCCCGAGGTAACAGGGAGGTAAATCTCCAGATGCTCCATATGTAAGCTGGTAACTGTGTTTTCAAGGCAGAAGGATATTTTTCCTGTTCTCAGTATGTTTTTAACTCCCCCTTTTTAATTCCTTCCTAGCCAAAACTGCAGAGATGCATACCCGACGTTTCTTGTTGTGCTTTGGTGTGCTGGGCTGCTTTGTAGCCAAGGTAACACATACTTCAGCTCTCTCTCTATATATAAACATATGTAATTTGTGTGTCTTCTGAGGTTCAGTTTAATATTGTCTCTTAAAAAGGCTCGTGACCTGACCCCTCCTCCCCACGCTTTAGCAAGGGACAGACTGAGGTTACTCTGCCAGATTGCAGAGAGGCAAGGCCTGCAGCCTCGAGTTGCTAATGTATTCGCTGTTCACTCTCCTGTGAGTTACATTACAGACAGGGATGGCTCACGGTTAAACATGCTCAGATTGGTCAGGAATCCGGGGTAACAGTTCCCAGCTGTGGGGTGGACGAGGCAGTGAGGGTTCCTAATGGAAGTGTGATTATTTTGGGAGACCCCTTTCAGAGCACAGGGCCCAGAGTAGTCAATCCGTTCAACCTCCTATAATCCACCACTGGTGACAGATTGGAAGGACACTGCCAGAGGAGATTAGTGCTGTCAGACTGCTGCTGGGAAATGGTGCCCAGCGTGTAGGGGTGTTTGCGAAAGCTGCATTGCTCATTGCTGCCTTCTAGATTAGCCTTCATTTCTAACTTTAAGCATGTGAGTAGCAGTCCCATTAAATTCCGTGGGAGTATTCATATGCTTAAAGTCAGGCACACACTTGAGTGCCTTGCTGAACCCCAGTCATTGTTTCTGGGTGACAGAAGACTCTTGGCTGGGCTCACGTAGGGGCTTGGCCTGCTGGCCTGGGAAAAACCAGCGTTAAAACACAAAGAAAACCCTTTTTGTGCTAAAAACTGAATTTCAGACCACAGTACAGTGCCTGGCCTGCTGCTGGGGTAGTGCAGTGACCTGCTGCCCTGTACTCAGGGCTTCTGGGGAAACCAGAACATATGCCAGATTGTGCTCTTGGGCGCATGCAGTGCAGCGCTCACTGAAGAACAGAGCATGGCCCTGCGTGTGGGCCCAGCACTGGTCCTCATGTACTGCTGGAGCACTCCTATTGACTTTAAGGTATAACTGAGGGCAGAATTTGGCCCACAATGTTTTCTGCAAAGGTGGCGGGAAATATCGTGCAATTCTCCACATAATTTATTTTCTTCAATTTCTGGGTCCCACCGCTCGTCCTGCTTCTCAGAATACAGACTTTCCCCAGTTTTCCCATCCAGCATGAACAGCAATATGGACCTCTATGGATAATGAGCCTACATGGGAGACTTGGGTGGTAGCTTATAATATGTGTTGCTTTATCTTCCTTTCAGCTGCTGCTGCCTTTGCTGGATTGATATACTTGTTTGTGAGGCAAAAGTACTTTGTTGGCTATCTGGGAGAGAGGACACAAAGGTAAGAATTCCCTGGAGTGTTTTACAAGTGTTTTGGGTGATTAACATTTTCATGGGTAGGGCATCTTGTCATCCTTCTTGTTCAATATGTATATGGGTATGTTTTCACTGCAGAATTAACTTGAGTTATCTACACTTGAGTTACTCCTCTCAAGTTAGTTTAGCTCAAGTGATAGCGGCCACATTGTGAAATAACATTAGAGTTGCTGTGTCCACACTGGCACTACATTCACTCATTTATGACACTAAGACTTCTGGGGGCCCATTCCAGGGTTCTTAGCGCTGTAGTAAGATGAGACACTCTATGAATTCTTTCACAGTGTATTGTGGGAGAACTTGTCTGTCCTTTCTGGGCACACAGGGGTAATTGTGGGAAGGCACTGGAGGGCTAGCAGCACTCAAGCGGCCTGCATCCACACTGCAGAGTAGTTGTGCTACAAGATGACTTGTGCTAACTCCAGCTTTACACTCTACCCCCTGGCAAGCCAGCCAACTCAAATTAAAAACATTGCTGCACTCAAAGTAAGGGTTTGTGTGTGTGGATGGGAGTAGTTAGAAGCAACACTCGAGCTATCACTTGAGTTAGCGTTGCAGTGAAGACAAGCCCTATTTCTACCTACCCCAGCTGGTGTGTTTGAATGTCTTACCCAGTGTCTGGTTGAGACTGGGCTTAGATGAGGGCAAAATGGCTGAGGCTCAACCCAGACAAGACCAGGGATAAGCCTATTTTGAATGATTTAAGATGGAACCGAATATGTTTGCCTGCTTCTTAAGCAATGTTTCACGCTAGGAGCACCCTAGAGCTCTGTAGTCAGGCCTGGAGATGAAGGTGGTGTTTTGAGCTATGAAACCCTAAATAGACTGGAACCTGCCTAACTGAGAATTCACCTCTCTCTCCCTGTGTTGCACTTGGTAGAGTTACTAGAGCTAATGGGCCCCTGATTTAAAAGGGCTGTTTCAAAACATTTTTCCATGTGGGGTTCTTGCCTCTGGAACACATACCCCTGTCCTTGTGCTAAAATAGCCTGGATTTGCTAACCTTCAGGCCATGTCCGTCTATTCTGGAGCCAGGCTGGATCGGTAGGTTATTGCATTTTTGATCAATTGTGTATAAGTGCCTAGAGTTTACAACTAAAGGAATAAATAAAACAAAGTACAGGGTCCACTTTCCCATCACTATCTCCCATTAATTTTACACACCTGCATGACAGAGTGATTCCACTGGTAGTTTAAAGAAAGAAGAGGTTTGTTTACTGGATTATCTCACATACTTAAAGTAAAAAAAAAACAACAGATGCTCAAGTACATATTGGAGTACAGGAATTACACAGAGCAGCACTTGGGCTTGGCAGAGCCCCAAGATGCTGGAGTGGAGTAAGGGAGCTGATTTTTCTATCATCTTACTATTCTTTTCTTTGTTAATAAAACAAAACTCTGGGAAAAGGGGAGTTTGGACTTGACACACGTTGTGGACTGTGTTTGCAGAGCAGGTGGAGGAAAGGCTCCTGCTCACAGTGATAATTCAATGTATGTCTGTGTGATTCTCTCTCTCCATTTGCAAAGTGAAAGAATAGGGGTCCATTCTCCCGTTGATGTCTACACAGCTCCTATTTAGGTTAATGTGAGTAATATCCAGGTGTACAAAATTGACCCCCATAAATTTTACATACCATTAAAATACAAGATTATTGAATTAGGTTTTAAATATAATCAGACATGATCATATTTAATGACTAAGACACGTGTCTCTTAAATGGAGCACTCGTTATTATGAAGAAGCATGAATTCAGCACTGGGGGGCCCGACTTGATTTACACTTGTGCATCTCTGCTGCAATTAAAGGGGTTGAAAGGGTGCAAGTCAATGAGGAATTTGGCCCATGGATCTGAGCTTCTGAGGTCTATTTTAAGTGGTTTGAATGACAGTTATAGAGGTTGAGCACTTTTCAAGCAAGGTGACAAATCTCGGTATATTACTTTTCTCTCTCTCTTTCCCTCCAGCACTCCTGGTTACATATTTGGAAAACGCATCATATCATTCCTGTTCCTTATGTCTGTTGCTGGGATCCTCAACTATTATCTTGTCCTCATTTTTGGAAGTGACTTTGAAGTGTATATAAAAACTGTAACCAACACCATCTCCCCACTGCTACTCATTCCTTAATTCTTTGCAGCATTAACGGTTCAGTGTACTTTACAGATCAATATCCAGAAGCAGTTATAATTCAACTGTTTAAGAAATGAACCTACAAACCCTTTTAGACTGCTGTAAATCTAAGGCTCTATGGGCTTTGTGGTTTGATTTAATCCTTTTCCTACATTAAAATGATTTATTGTGACCAGTCAGTGTGCCCTAGGAAGGGTAATAACTTCCAATTAATTCTTCAGATTAAAAAGGTTTAAAAAAATGAAACAACCAAAAAACCATTTTAGGTTGAACAAAACATTCCATTCTGATTTTAAGCATCTTTTCAATGGTTTAAATATAAAAAATTGAAGGCAATCTCAAAATGAAAAGTCATTTTGAATAGAAAAATCAACCTGTTTCATTTCAAACGGTTGAAACAAAACTCATCAACTTTTTGGAATTTTGGGTGTTTTTTACACAAAAAATTTGGGGAAATTGACATGAATTTGCAAAATGTTTTGGTGTCACAGAATCTTCATTTTTCAGCCAAAAAATGTTTTGGCCGAATTTCATTCATCTTCAGTTGCCATGAAAACCCAGAGCTCAATCCTGCAATCCTTACACATATACAATGTTCATTGCAGTCAATGGGAACCAAACCCCTAGTCCTGCATGACTGCAGTTTGGACCTGAATCTCATTTACATGAAAGCCTCTGTATATTGCCAGAGCAGGGTAAATTGCCCGAGGAGTGTACAGGGGTGTTAGTGGAACTGAGACTCCATTATCTCTGAGATTATTTTGTTTTTGTTTTTAATAAAGCAATATAAAAAGATGAAAGTGGTTTGTCATGTCGTCTTTATTTAGTGCTTGATCCATCGATGGCAAAACTCCCAGTGAACTGAAGGGCAGGAGCAGGACTGAGCCCGTATTGCAAGCTAATAGCTATGAACACAATCTAAAGAATGCATATTTAACAACTCCTGCCCTATTAGTGGGTTTAATTCCCTGCTTACAACACTAAACATGCCCTTACAAGTCAATATCAAGGGATGGTTTGATTAGATGCCAATGTAGGCAAACAGACACAACTCTCACTTTTTAAAGATTGCTACCATATTTATGCTTAAGCTCTTAAATCTGTCTGATGACTGGCATGCAGGGTGAGTAGAGCTCTATTTATAACTCCACTGGGAGGGGCGGAGACTATTTGCTGTGGGGAGAGAGAGAGAGAGAGAGAGAGAGAGGGCGAGGGAGTTGAGCTGTTTTACAAATGGAATCCCCAGAAAGCAGTTGATTTACTGTTTCTCTCTCTCTCTCCTCACACACACACGTTGACAAAACAGAACAGAATGTATAATATTGATCATGCATAACCTAAACACTTTGAGCTTACAGCTCTAGAAAATTTACCTCCTGGTATAGTGCAAATGTTTTTTTTCCCTTCCTTAGTGTCAAAACTTCATGACACTCTTCAGATAATTGCTTCACAATCAGCTTTTCTGCTACCCCATACCGCATTACCTCAGCTTCAGTCACATCATAGAGTACTCCTGGGGCATTCTGTGCCAAAAAATTCTACCCCCCCCCCCCAAAATAAAAATTCTACACATAATATTTTAAAATTCTGCAAAATTCTGCAAATTTTATTTGTCAAAATAACACTACACAATCACATCAGTTTCAATTATTTTGGTAATTTATTTCAAAATACTTATCAGTAAGTATGTCTGTAACAATACAGACACACAAAAATTCCCCTGGGAGTAGAGAGTTAAAGAAACCTCTACAACAACTCAATTCCTCTTTCTCTGCCCCCTTCTTCCCTCCCAGCTGGGGGGCCAGACACCCACAATCTGTTCCCCCAGAGCCTACCTGCAGGTCCCCCCAGGCAATACACCCAAACCCTCTCCTCCTCAGAGCCCAACAGTGCCCCCCCCGCCCAGGTACCCGCATCCCCTCCCTCCCCAGAGCCCAGCTGCAGTCCTACCACCTTGCCCAGACACCCATCCTCCTCCCCCTGCCCCCAGAGCTCAGGGATCCAGAGGGAGAAACAGCCTGATGCTCGGTCCCAGACTTACACAGAGTTTCCTGCACGCTGCCTTCTCCTCCCCTCAGGGCATGCTGGGAACTGCAGCTGCCAGGAACCCTCTAGCTCCCTCTCCCTGCCCCCCACTCCCCCCCCCCCAGCAGTGTCTTCTATGTGCAAGCTGGGCTCTGCCAAGTGCTTTAGGATGCTAGAGTCCCTCTGCAGCCTATGCTGAACCTGCTGCCATCATCTCCCAGCTCTACATCCTCCTCCCCCCAATGTCCTATGAGGCCGGGTTGCGGGGGAAGGGGGGGGTTCAGTATCCTTTGCACTCAATACCAGGGTAGGGTACAAGGACCAGCCACACCTTTGATTGTTATTGTAGTGCATCTGTAAGCAAGCTTTCCTTGTTTCTACCCACACAATGTTATCAGCCCTTTTGCCCCAGGTTAACTTACTTTTCTTTGCTATCTCTGTGTGTTTATGTGCATAATAAAACTAAACCAATTGAGGAGAAAAGGCTCTTTATTCATTCAACACACTGTGGTTGGTGGGGGTGGAGTTTACAGGGAGAAAATGCAACAGAGGGGACAGTTTGGTAAGGAACAACACAGATAAGTGTCCCATTACTCTGGCTCATTGATTAAACTCATTTTCAAAGTCTCACAGAGATGCAGAGCCCCTTGATGTGCTCTTCTTATTGCCCTGGTGTCTGGCTGCTCAAAATGGGCTGGCAGGTGATCTGCCTGAACCCCCACCACAGTGGAAACTTTTCTCCCTTTGTTTCACAGATACTATGGAGTATACAGCAGGCAGCAAGAACAATGGGGATATTGCTTTCACTGAAGTCTAACCTAGTACGCAAACAATGCCAGCGACCTTTTAAATGTCCAAAGGCACATTCCACCACCATTCTGCACTTGCTCAGCCTATGGTTGAATCAGTCCTTACGGCTGTCCAGGCTGCCTGTGTATGGCTTCATGAGCCATGGGAGCATGGGGTAGTCTGGGTCTCCAAGGATCACAATTGGCATTTCAACATCACCAATGGTTATTTTGTGATCTGGAAATAAAGTCCCTGCTTGCAGCTTTCTGAACAGACCTGTGTTCCTAAAGATGTGCATGTCATGCACCTTTCCCAACCCTCCCACGCTGATGTCAGTGTCTACAGCTTGCAACACCATTGAGAAGTACCGTTTTGGTTTATGTACTCTTTGGCAAGGTGGTCTGGTGCCAAGATAGGGATGTGCGTTCCATCTATCACCCCACTGCAGTTAGGGAACCCCACTGAGACAAAACCATCCACTATGTCCTTCATGTTGCCCGAGTCACTACCCTTCTTAGCAGAAGTCTGTTGATGGCGCTGCAAACTTGGATCACAACAGATCTCACGGTAGATTTACCTACTCCAAATTGATGCCCCACTGATCGGTAGCAGTCTGGCATTGCAAGCTTCCACACAGCAATCACCACTCACTTCACTGTCAGAGCAGATCTCATTTTAGTATTGCTGCGCTTCAGGGCTGGGGAAAGCTCTTCAGACAGTTCCTGGAAAGTGGCCTTACACATTCGAAAGTTCCACAGTCACTGCTCATCAGTGCTTGTTTCCCAGGCCCAGGAAAAGCACTCAACCATGTCAAGGTGATGCGTGATGGTCACCAGCAACTGCGAATTGCTCTGCTGTATGTCTTCCAGCATGGCTGCTTGCGTGACATCACATTGTTCCGTGTGGCAGCACCCGTATCGGCTGTGTAAATACTGCAGGATAAGGCGTGAGGTGTTTGTAATGCTCACAACTACAGTGTACAGCTGAGTGGGGTCCAGGCTTTTCATGCTATGGCGTCCACGCAGGTAACCCAGGCTTATGAAAAAAGGCTTGGTTTGTTTGCTGTTGATTTCAGGGAGGGAGGGAGGTAAGTGCATCATGGGAGGCTAACACCATGTTCCCATAACCACCCGTGCCAATGTTTTGGTCCCATAAGGCATTGCAAGCCCAACCCAAAATTCCACTCATCTGTGTCTACATGCACTGCGGGATGGCTACGCACAATGCAGTGTTCCGTGCATCAATGCAAGCCCTGCTAGTCAGGATGCACTCCACCAACACAATGAGCGTAGTGTGGACACGCAAGATCAACTTGCTTAAATCAGAGGCTCAATGTCGACTTACATGAAGTCGACTTAACTTTGTAGTGTAGACGTGGACGGACAATTATTTCTCTTATACTAGTGAATATTTAGTAAATCAGCACCTTTTCGAGAGCAAAAGAAAATAACTGTGGGAGAGACCTAGCACCCATAAAAAAGGATTCTGACAATGGTCACAAACACATAAGAGGCTCCTGAGCTCGTTAGGTAAATTTTGCTGTGAGTGGTGCATTGTGTTTTACATTTCCAGGCGTGGCTTTGATTGGTTTTGCCTTTTTCCTCTTTCTGTGAAAAGAAGTCAAATGCCATTTTTATTCAGACTCTCCTTGCCTAACTAGAGATCTGCAGGTTTTTTCCCCACAGCCAAACCATCCTTTTCCAGCGTGTGCATTCTATAGCATCTACTGTACCAGGTTCTTAGAAAGCCTGAAGCACCAGGCCACATACAGAAATGTATATAAAACTATCTGCTTTCACATACACTTATCAAAATAGTCTGTGTACATCAGCTATCGGGCTAGTTTGGCCTGGCAACGGGCCAACTTGTGGGCATCTGTAGGCTTCAAGCTTTTTGAAAATCTGTCTTACTTTAATCAAATTAAAGGCTAAAAATAGCTATAGATCCCTTTTTATTGTAGTAAATATCAAACCACCTCGTGGCTGTATACATGCACTCTCTGAATCCTTCGCTGTACTAGGAAGAGGCCATAGTGTTTACTGTCAAGTCACAAAAAAAATCATTTACATTGGTAGAAATTGGGGCTATAGGAAGCTGGTTTTGTTCTGATGAGAAGCTGCAGCACAAAAAAGTGAAGAGATTATAGTAGGAAACTCTGGCCCTATAGAACAAAACTCCTTTGAGCACTCCTAACGGAGTAAAGACCTGCCCTCCCTGGTGCTAAGTCAACCTGAAATTCAGAAGGTTTTTCACTAACAATTTAGACAAGTTCAGTGTATTTGCTTCCAAGGGCAGTTTCAGATGTCCACATGAGTCTTCCAGCATCCACATGAAGCATCTCACTGAGATTCCTATACATTCTTCCATTTGTGGGGCATAGTTTGTCCCCTATCCTAGTTGTCAAAGAAGCCAAGAGTCTCAGCTTCTTATCCCATAGATCTCATGCCCCTCTTCTCTCCTCAGAGCTGTGATGCACCTGAAGATGTTGAACCTCTGGTCTGTTACAAAGATCTAAATCCTGGGTAATTCAATTGATTTCAGTGGAGTTACCTGGAATCAGGGCTGGATTTACACCTTACACACCCCTTGCCACAGCATCTTCAGCACCCCCCTGCCTCCCTATGTGGCCCTGCCTGGAGCTCCCCTCCCCATGTGACCCTGCCTGGAACCCCCCTCCTGTGTCCCTGTGTGGCACTGTGACTCCCAGCAGCCCTGCGTGGCCCACTCTACCTCTTAACCTGGCTCCAAGAAGGCTGCTGTGATTTTCACTTGAGGAAAAAATGCACCTGCCACCCACCTGCTAGCTGTTTGCCATCACCCACCAGACCAGTCAGCCTCAATCCAAGCTGGTTCTGATGCCACAGCAGCCTCTGATGCGAGAAGGCAGATCTTCAGCACATTTTCTGGAGAAAAAAAATTCTGCCTCCCTTGGACAAGAATTCTGCACATGCTGCAAATGGCACTGTGACGTTGTGCAGTCTATATTTTGAGTCTATATTTACAGTCTATATTTACATTTTATAAAAACATGATAATAAGTGAATATAATGTAACTGGGATATGCTTCGTGCAAAAGGTCTCTTGTAAGGTATCATTACAAAACTCATAATCTACTGAGTGTGATCATCCTAATTGTAGAAATGTACCACTCTTGTATCTAAAACTAGAAATATAAAACATAACTCTGAGGGCCTATTGTAATTATGTAAAGTGTGGGCCATTAATGATGGTTTGGAATCTTGATGACTCCCATTAACCAGGACCATTGTCTGCAGATGGTTGTGTTTACCTGTTAGTCTTCCTGTATATGTGTGTGCTGGCAAGTGGGTAATGAAGTCTTGCAGTGACGTGATCATATCACCTGAACTGGAATCCATCTTTAACCTGGTGCTTTTCCAGTGAGGGGGGGGGTGGGGTGGAAACCCAGAGGGACAAAGGGTTCCCGCCTTATGCAAAAGATATATAAAGGGGTGGAAGAGAATAGAGGGGGGGAGGAGCCATCGTGAAGAATCCCCTAGCTATCACCTGAGCTGCAACAAGAGCTGTACCAGGGGAAAGAATTGTGCCCAGGCCTGGAAGGTGTTCAGTCTGAGAAAAAACTTACTGAAGCATCTCTGAGGGTCAGATTATCTGTATTCAGTTTGATTAGGCATAGATTTGCGCATTTTATTTTGTTCTACTTGGTGACTTACTTTGTTCTGTCTGTTACTACTTGGAACCACTTAAATCCTATTTTCTGTATTTAATAAAATCACTTTTTATTTAGTAATTTACTCAGAGTATGTATTAATACCTTGGGGAGCAAACAACTGTGCATATCTCTCTATCAGTGTTATAGAGGGTGAACAATTTATGAGTTTGCCCTGTATAAGCTTTATGCAGGGTAAAACGGATTTATTTGGGTTTAGACCCCATTGGGAGTTGGGCATCTGAGTGCTAAAGACAAGCACACTTCTGTGAGCTGTTTTCAGGTAAACTTGCAGTTTTGGGGCAAGTGATTCAGACCCTGGGTCTGTGTTGGAGCAGACGGGAGTGTCTGGCTCAGCAAGACAGGGTGCTGGAGTCCTGAGCTGGTAGGGAAAACAGGAACAGGGGTAGTCTTGGTACATTGAGTGGCAGCTCCCAAGGGGGTTTCTGTGATCCAACCCGTCACAGGCACCTAAGGGGAGGGGGCACGATGTGAGACAAGCGGTGTGTGGGGGGGGGCGTGTCGGCAGGGGATGGGGCAGATGAGGAGGCTACCTCCTTCCGAGAACCCCCCAGTGTGGCCAGCGGCAACAGGGCAGCAAAATAGCCCAAAATACCACAATTCGCAACTGCTAAAAAACCCTGGCAACTGACAGCTAAAAATAGCCCAGAATGGGCTTCAGCAAGGGCTAGCCCTGTGAGTAACTACCCGAGGTCCAGGCAGCCGTGTACGGCTCATGCTGATACATAGGCATTGCCGCAATTTCATTAGTACTGGTACCCGAGCTAGCGAGATTAAAGGTAGCTCAGGTATGTCTACACGAGCTGCAATCCCACCCCTCATACCCTAAATGCCAGAGGACTTTCAAGAAAGTGAGGAAAGAAGGTGGCTCAGAAGGAGAGTGGCAATAGCTCGTGTACCACAGGATGCTTGTGATTGTCTAGCAAAGGCCTGGCCCACACACAGTTTTTGAACCGCTTTAGGTATATCTGTTTAGAAAGAGTAGTACAATCCCCACTATGGATGCAGTTATACTGGTCTCAAGGTCTTCTATCAGTATAGTATAAATAGTCTCCTAAATTTAAGCATCTTCACATCAGCGTCGTGGCAACCGTCCATCTCAAGAAACAATGGTGTAAGCACCAAAGCAGGTCAGTTCCTATGTGTCTTGCTCAGCATTGCAAGCAGCTAAAAAGTCCAATTCTCGAGTGACTGTCCTTGCCACAGATAATGCAGGCGCAAAGCGCAGGGCCAGAGGAAGTTGGCCAGTATAACTGTGGCCACAGTTGTGCTTGTTCCCCTTTAACTATGTCATATTGGTTTTCTAAACAGATTAGCATGATTTGTATTGTGATGGTGCCCAGGTGCGCTAGGCCTGGACCAGGCCCTCATTGTGCTGGGCGCTGTATAAACATAGAACAAAAAGACAATCCCTGCCCCAACGTTTAGCTTACAATCTACATAAAGAGTCATTTATGGGTACAAAAAACAGCATGTAGACCAGCCATTATGATTTCCCACCTTGTTTGCCAGATTCCTAGCTTCCCAATCCTCTGCAAATCAACCTTTGCACTTTTCATTCAGTTTCTCAAGTCTCTGAAGCCTGGCGAAGCAGCACAGCACAAAAATTGGAACCTGGACGTTTGGTTTGTTATTTTTTACCTGTTCAGACTTGTTTTTCAACATGGAGGTAGAATAAATTTAACAAAAAACAGTTGCTTAAAAAAAATCCCACCCTCTTCAGGGTGGGATTTGCAAAAGTGCTCAGTGTTGGCCTAGCTCTGTTCCTATTGAAGTTAATAGTAAAACTCCCATTGACTTCAGTGGGATCAGGGTTAGACCAATGCTGAAAACAGATGAAAGGATGATACAGAACATGAATAAAAGTAAAATGATTTCCTGGATGTTTGTAAAGTTTCTAACTTAGTCCCATGTTCCAGCCAAAGTACTGGCTGGACAGCAATACTAAAATCCCCATGGAAAACCATCAGTACTGTGTGTTTACACTAGCAGGGGTCAGAGTGTGCAAAATGCACATGGCCCTCAGTAAGGACCCAGTGGGAGCTCAGGGAAGGATTGTACCTCAGAGGGCACAATCCCTCGCCCAGCTTCCCAGTACATAGGAAGGAGCATGCATGCTGCACCATTGCTATGGAGAATGCAGCCTTTGCTTCCCCCACTGTTGTCAGATGGTTCTGTATGCCAGTGAGGGTGGGGAATAGTCATGGCATTGGCTCCTTTCTGTCTTTTTTAAGGGTGATTTGGGTCCCCATGGGATGCTAGGAGGGAGCAGAACCTGCACTGCTCCAAGCGCTGACACTGTTAATGGCTGTGGCCCTTACACAGGGATACAGTGGAGGAAAGCTGTCTTGGGCTCACCTTTCCTTAGTACATGGGGCCAGGGCCAGGGCCAGGGCCAGTGTGCAATTAACTGCTGACTGTGCCCAGTCTCTTGCCCGTACGCTAGCCCCTTGTAACAGGAGTGGATGCTGAGGAGAGCTAGGGTGTCTTGTATCATTTGAGAACATGGCAGTGCTGGTATCTATTCAAACACATTTTTCTATAAGTTTGTTATATCAAATTGGGGTTGGATGGGGGTAACAGGTCACAAATTGGCTCCTTCCATTGATCTTATTATTTGTATTACTGTAGCTGAGACCCCAGTCAGGGATCAAGGCCCCATGAAGCTTAGATGGTCTCTGTCCCAATGGCCTTACTACCTTATTCTTGTTTTTTCTTTGTAGAGGAGAAAAGAATAACCCACTTTCAATTATAAAGGTCTTCCCATCTTGAGGGTACATTTGGAACTGCCTCTTCGTGCAGTGAAGAAGGAATTTCATCATACACCCTCCTTGCTTCTTATTGGCTACCAGAAGTGTGCAGGTGCCATCTAGTGGGTGTCTGTGATATGCCTGGTAGGCACCAGCGAAGGAGTCATGATCACCAGAGAGCTCAACGTGAGCAGTTGTGGTCTGTGGTGTGTAGAGGGTAGATTATTTTTCACACGTTTCATTACAGAGAGTGAAAGTTTTGTTTTAGCTAATTTCAAGAAAATGAGACCCTAGTAGCTTTACACTGAACTGTTTCTGCAATTTGCAAACGGTAAAAATTGTTTGTATGCACGTCTCTCATGGGCCTACAGACTCTTTGGGTTGCATTCCACCACATCTATTCTGTTATTTGTATTGCAGTCACATCTAGAGGTTCCATTGGACTAGGTACTGTACCAATGTATTACAAAGAGACAGTCCCTTCTGTCTGGGTGCCTTGACACTCTGTCACTTCTTGGCGGGCTACTAGTAGTGTGAGAATCAGGTTACACTGGCTTGTGCCCCACTTACATCTGCTCCTCCCCCACGTGCACTACAAATCCTATCGGTCTCTAGGCCTATGGAAATGTTCTGGGTTCAGTAAAGTTATTGTTTGACTTGCAGAATGTGTGGGCTAACTTGCAGCCAGCCAGCTATCTAGCCTCAATAGCCCCATTTACACTGCTGCCAGTCTGTAAGGTTTATACTTCTAGTGATTCATACTATGTAGGGCTCAGGGTGCTTTGCATTTGCTTACTCTTCATGAAATTCAGGAAAAATTAAGCTAAATAATTGCATGCAGCCCTAATCCGCTACAGATTGTGCCAGGTGCTGCATAATGAATCGGGCTTGTTTCTCATTTACATTAAGACCCCTTGGCACTGCTTTGAAAATGCAAAGCAGCCTTACAGTGATGTAAGTGAGGCTCTGATCCGGAGCGGGGTTTCTGAGTACTATTATATGACAAATAAAAAATTGCAACAAATGCCAGGAAATGACCAATTTAAGGTTGCATGTGTCACACACTGACATTTTGTTCAGCTTTGGAGTTCAGGTCATAATTAATTAGCAAAATGTAGACTGGCTATAAAAGCAGAAGCCCAGGAGAACTAGAACTGAAGCTGTTGTGCACTACATGATACATACAACATTACACCTGCTATGGCCATGCCACAACATTATAAGGGTAGACCAG
Organism: Trachemys scripta elegans; assembly: GCF_013100865.1. Taxonomy (NCBI): domain Eukaryota; kingdom Metazoa; phylum Chordata; order Testudines; family Emydidae; genus Trachemys; species Trachemys scripta. The sequence continues at coordinate 299,955,946 of NC_048298.1, read as the reverse complement.
GATTAACGCTGGGCTATACTGTGACTGGCAGGAGAGTGCTCAGAACATCCACACCAGCTGGAGTCCCAGAGTCATTCTTGCTGTCTCAGCCAGAATTACTTCAGGGTAACTGGGGAGAGCTCATCTGAACAATGTCAGTGACAACCTCTAACAGAGTGCAGTGCATTCTGTACTACAGTGTGCACTGCAGCCTGTGAAAGGATGTCACCTCCCCTCCCCCACACTGTGTCAGCTCCAAAGGGGAAAGAGGTGTGACCAGAGCTTTTGGAAAGTTTAATGATATCATCAGAGCTGTATTCTTCTGCTCCTTATGTTCAAGGACAGGAATGGAGATTGTGGCTGGTCCATACACTTTGTGTTCTACCCGCCTCCTCTCACTCACTCTTGCACTTTACCTTTGACACGTATCGCGCTTCAGAGATATTTATATTTGATCATATAGGGACTGTAAGGGGCCATTCCAATACTAAGAAAACATTCATTTCAAGGACATTTCTTACTGCAGAGACAGAGTTTGCAAAAAATGGAAAATCACTGCAGTTTTGGTCATAACACACTGGTGGAAGGGTATAATTCAATCGGCCTCTCTAGAAATAACTTCTCATGCAATGACAGTTAAGGAATTTCCCAAGGCACTTAATCAGCTGTTTTGGAGATGTATGATCAATAATTGCATAGCTGAATGAATAATTAGCTACTGAGGTTTTGGTCTTAGTGTTTATATTTGCTATTTCATTATAAATAAATCCTTTGTTCTCAAGGAACTGTTGTCAGTACAGTAATATGTTTCAGATATGTGATTTGCTTTCTTTCTGCCTGTATATATTAATTTTATCTCATGTGTATTATTTTATCTATGTAATTATCAGACCTATTCTTTGTCAAAAAAATATAAATTCACACAGGGAATTAGGTGTCAGAGTGAGGCAGATGCTCCTGAGAAAATGATGAATCTGTTCTGAATTGCTCCTGATTATCCTGAATAAATGACGGCCTTGTTATGAAACAGGTCATCAAGCAAAGCCCCATGAAAAAGCCCTTCTTCTGATTAATTATGACGCTCTCATAACAAATATTAACACTGCAGAGGAGGAATTACTTAATTTCTATTCAACCATTTGGAAATCTAATCACTGTAAGCATGGGAAGATCAAGATGGACAAACAGAGACATTGCACTACTATTGCAAATGAGCTCTGCCAGGTAATAAAGTCGTCAGGCATTTATCTTAACCAAAAGAAAAGGAAAAGAAAGAAAACAGAAAAAGAGTCCATAAGCACATGTTGTCCTCCCATATGTGCACATAACTCCGATTGACACAAATAGGAATGGGACAAACACACATGGCGAGCTCTCTAGCATTCCTTTCTTCTCCCACATCCCATAGTATGAATTATAAATCAGAGGATGTGTGTTTGTGTGTGTGTGAAGAGAAACACTGAGGGCTTGTCAACACTGCAAAGTTAAGTCAACATAAGGTGGCTTACGCTGACCTAAATATGGAGGTGTACACACTGCAATGCTCCTCCCTCCGCTTTAGCTCTCCTGCTACCAGTGCTTAATTTGTAATGAAAGAGGTGCTGGTGCTCAAGCAATTAGGTGCCAGGGCAGCAGGGCTCAAGCATTTATTTTATTTTCATCACGGATGCAGCAAACCGAGAGGTGCCGGGGCTAGGAACTGCCAAGCCTAGAGGTGCCAGGGCTCAGCCCTGGCAAGCCCTGGCACAAATTAAGCACTGCCTGCTACACTGATATAATAAAATCACTCATCAAGAGACACTGCATTGCTTTTACGTCACCCTAAGTGGCTTCCAGGAGATGTCCCACAGTGCCCACCGTGATTGCTTTGGTCACCAGTTTGAACTCCGCTGCCCTGCAGCCAGGTACACAGGTATGCACTCCTCCTCTTTCAAAGCCCCAGGAAGTTTTGAAATTGCTCTTCCTGTTTGTGATGTGGAGAGCTCACATAGCACTGCCCAGCTGAGCATCCTTGCAGCAACCACGCTCCTGCCTGGAGTACATGGGAGGTGGTGGATCTCCTGGGTCTGTGGGGAGAGGAGGCTCTGCAGCAAGGGAGGCGGGTACCATAGGCTGGGGGGAGGCTGTGCCTCCCCAAACAGCCAAGTGTGGTCCCACCCACACTCCGCCACCAGTCCTCCCTTCCTGCTTTCGCTTGGCACGGCCGCCCCAGTCTAGCCTGGGGTGGGGGCTGGTGGCTATGGTGTGGGAGGCTCTGGGCTGGGGCCGAGGATGCAGAAGGGGCACGGCCTCGGAAGGGGAAGATGCGACTTTGGACATTTCTTGTAAACACAGTTACAAGATAGAGGTGTAAGGCGCATTCCTTCTTGCAACTAAGTCAAAATGGGAGGGGCGGGGCAGTTGCTATTAACTTCATTGGGATCAATATTTGCTTTACAATAATGAATAGTCTGGTAAATAAAGAAAAAAAATTAAAAAATAAGTTTTTAAAACTCCTTTTCATCAGGCCTAATCAAGCTTAAAAATGGGTATGCTTTTGAGGTGGGACTGGTGGAAGGTAGAGCAACATATAGAATGGTAATTAATTAGAGCCTATAATAAATTGAGAGATAGTATAGATCAAAGTAGACAGTTAACCAAATCAAAATGGGGTTAGAGTTCCTCTCCTTAATAGCTCCCTCTGGATTACAATGACAAAGGGCTCTGTAGACCCTTTGTTTTTTTATAATATTTTTGATTGACAGAGCCTCTAGTCATTAGTAATCCAGACAGAGCATCTGAGGAGAGGAACGCCAATCCATGCCTTGTACCTTTCTCCCCTCCCATCCTTTCCTTTGATCTTTGAATTTAATTATGAATTAAATCCCTGCATTATACATAATGTCACTCTACATAACTCTTCGGCGAAGGCCTGATGAAGAGCGTGGTTCCTGAAAGCTTGCTCCTATTTAAACGATGGTTAGTTATCATGATATGAAAGGGACACTGAAGTCAAATTTGGCCCAGAATTTAGGTGTTGTAAAACAAAGATCATTAAAAACAATTTTCAAAATATTCCCTGGCGGAGTTTGCAACCAAATGTTACAGTGTTGTATCAGTGTATGCAAATCTAAATGGAAACAGGTCTACTCATGGCAACAAAGGTCTGCAGAGCCAGGTGTAAGGGATTATGGGACTGTGGGTCCCCAGAGAGTCCTCAGACTGTAGCCACCACCTGGCAGCTCACTGGTACCAGAAGAGAGTGTAGACTGGTGAACCCTAGCTCACCACCCACAAAGTATTTGATTGGAAGAGATGTCTGACCTCTCCAATTGGCTCAGACTTGCTATTTAAGCCAGAAGAAGGCACAAACATTGTCTGAGCAACTAGGTGAATGATTCTGCATGATTGCTACAATGGACACTGCCTTTTTGCCTGACTCCTGAGCCCTGCCTTCCTGGTTCCTGCCCGCCTGCTTTGTTCCAGATCCATTCGCTTGACTCCTGACTCCTTCTCTGGCTCCGAGTCCCAGCTCTGGATCCTGGCTCCCAACTCCTGCTCTGACCACTAGGCCTAGTCCCCACTGCTCTGACCAGGTCTGACACCAGGCCTCTCCTCTAGGGTGACCAGATAGCAAATGTGAAAAAAATCAGAACAGAGGGTGGGGAGTAATAGGAGCCCATATAAAAAAAAGCCCCAAATATCAGGACTGTCCCTATAAAATCGGGACATCTGGTCACCCTACTCTCCTCGGCTTCTTCACAAAGAGCAGAAGGAAGGGAGAGTGGGAGGAGCAGAAGAGAGAGGGATGAGGAGGCTGTGCAGAAGGGAGAGCTAGAAGGAAAGGGAGAGTAAAGAAGAGAAGGATGGGAGGGATTCTCCCATCAGCACAGGTAATCCACCTCCTGAGAGGCGGTAGCTAAGTCGACTGAAGAATTCTTCCATTGACCTAGTGCTGTCTACACCGGGGGTTAGGTTGGTATTGCTACATCTCTCAGTGGTAGGTATACTGATGGAAGTTCCTTATGTAGACCAGCCCTTTGTCTACAATACAGAACCTAAATCAGGAGCACTGGATCAGGGGCAGCTCCAGGCACCTGCAGGATGTGCAGATCCGATTCCAACCTCTTCATAGTCCAGATATGGCTGCACCGATCCCTCCCCACGGCTCCCATGAAGATTTCACGTTTCCAGACCACCTGGCTGACCTGGGCGCAGAAGGGCTGGGATCGGAGAAGGGGTCCATCCATGGCTCCCAACCAGACTTACAACGCATTGCAGACCTGCCCGTGCCAGCAGATTTTCTTGCCCTCTCCAATGATGCCAAACCCAAGCTGATGACCCCAGATGCGTTCATGACCCCAAGCACATCTCTTCAGCAGATTGCCATGTCACCGGGAAGCAGCGTCACTTCCCTGACTGCAGTCACAGCCATGAGCAGCACTTCTGTCACTGACCCCGCTGTGCCCAGGCCATCTGAGGACCTGACTTTGAGCCCAAAGACACAGTTGGACACCAGCCTGACGCTGAGCAGCAGTAGCAGCAGTCTCCAGACGAGTCCTAGGAACCATTCAGTCCTTATCCCTGGACTCCCTGACAAGCTGACCCCAAAGGCCCCAGTCCCGGTCACTCCAGCAAACCCCCCTCTGGCTCTGGAGCTGCAGGAAGTGGAGCCCCTTGTGGTAGTCCAGGCCTCACCCACCCGTGAGCGCTCCCCAGACGTCATTTCCTCGGCTTCCACGGCCATGTCCCAGGATATCCCAGAGATCACCTCTGAGACGCTGCAGCGCAGCTTTGCCGCAGCCCCGGCCAGGCTCCCTGCAGAGGTGCTGGAGCCCAACCACCATGCGGACAGCATGGCCTCGGCCGCCTCGGCCTTGCACTTGCTGTCCCCAAGGAACCGGCACAGCTCCGAGCACAGCCAGCACTCCCTGGACATGGCCCCCGGGGAGGTGGACAGGCTGACCACACTCTCGTTACTGGAGACTGCTTTAACTCAGGAAAATGCATCTTCCAACAGCGTCGTGAGCCAGCCATGGCCAGCGGCCCCCGACATCACCAGGGAAACCAGGAACAGCACAGCAGACAGCCCAAGGGATGACATTGCAGAGAAGCACAAGAGCTCTTCCTATCACAGGCACAGCTACCACCTGCTGCAGCACGACAGCCAGGATGCCAGCGCGGAGCAAAGTGACCATGATGATGAAGTTGCAAGTTTGACTTCTACATCAGGCGGGTTTGGTGCCAAAGTATCTGCACAGAGGCTGCCTGTGAAGGACTGGAAAGCCAAGGTGTCCCCTGGGGCTTCCCCCAAGCTCAAACGGAAGGGCAAAAAAGATGACGGGGATGTGACCCAGTCCCCAAGGTCATGTGATCACCAGGTGACCGCCGAGTGCCAGGATGAGCTGATGTCTCTGCTGCGGAGCCAACAGAGGGAGCTCACGGAGCTGAGACAGAACCAGATGGAACTAATGCAGAGACTCACTGACCATCTGGATGCTGTGCAGAGCTCCCTCATGGGTCACATGGAACGAGTGATTGATTCTCAGCAAGAACAAGAGCAGCGGAGGCTGGATCAAGCTCTGACAGAGGGGCAGCAGCGGAACGGGCAGCTCCAGGAGCACCTGTCCCAGCAGCTCTCGCAGTCCCTCTCCACTGCTGCGTGCAATCTCCTGGAGAGGACCATCCGCGAGGAGATGAAGAAGACGGTGCCCCAGTGCATTTCCAAGAGCCTGGACCCTGTCACTGGCCAGCTAAGCAATACGATTGCCGCCAAGCTCACGGCTGTCGAGGGGACATTGAAGGAAAACGTCACCAAGCTAGTGAAATCAAAGAACCTGACAGGTGCCATTGCGAGGGCAGCAGCGGATGCTCTGCAGGGGCCTATCCAGTCGCCGTACAGGGTTCCAGAGCGTTGTGTTGCTGGCGTTTGAGAAGACCTGCCAGTCCATGTTCCAGCAAATGAACGACACCTTCAAGCAGGGGACGCAGGAATATATCCAGCAGCTCGAGACTCACATGAAGAACAAGATGGCGTGCGAGCAGGAGGCCCAAGACTCCTTGCGGGGCCAGCTCTGGCAGCTGATCAGCGCCTTCCAGAGCAGCACAAATCAGCTGGCCTCCACCATCACCACCAGCGTGCACACCGAAGTGCAGCATCAGTTGCACATCATTGTGGGCAACATGCAGGACTCTATTCTGACACAGGTGCAGAGGGTCATCAAGGGAGAGGTGAGCCTGGCCATGAAGGAGCAGCAAGCGGCCATCACCTCGAGCATCGTGCAGGCCATGCGCTCTGCAGCAGGCACGCCCATCCCCTCTGCTCACCTGGACTTCCAGTCTCAGCAGACTCACGTCCTGCAGCTGCTGCAGCAGGGCTGCCTCAACCAGGCTTTCCAGCAGGCTCTCACAGCAACCTGGTCCTATACGTCTGTGAGACGGTGGATCGTCAGCAGATGTTTGGACAGCCCCCATGTCCACTCTCCCAGCCCATCCTCCTATCTCTCATTCAGCAGCTCTCCTCAGATCTGGGCACCCGCACCGAACTGAAACTGAACTACCTGGAGGAGGCAGCGATGCACCTGGACTACAGCGACCCCATCACCTGAGACCACATGGGGTCGGTCAAGAACCAGGTGCGGCAGAAGCTCTTCCAGTTCCTGCAGGCAGAGCCCCACAACACCCTGAGCAAGCCGGCCCGCCGCCTCATGATCATGCTTCAGGGCCTGGTCACCCCCAGCATGACCTAACGGGGCCCGGCTGCCCTGTGGGTTGCTGCGCGGGAGCCCACCCTGCAGAGCCAGTAGTTACTAACCCCGTGTGGCTTGTGTTAAGAGCACTTGCCAGGTAAATGTGTGGTGTCGCTAAGGCTAACGCCAGCTGTGTATAGCCCCAAATAATCACTCCACGCTCACTTAGCTTCTTTTCTTAAACAGCCTCTTCTGGGAGCGCTGGGCCTCTCGGCACCCACCCCCATCCATCCCTGAGTCACCACCACCTGTCACATGGCAGCGCGGCCGTTCCATTGCTTCCCCCTTGAGTTGGGTGTTTGCTCCCAGGAGTGGAGGAGAGGGGAGTGGGGATGGGGCTGTGAGCTGGGCATGCATTCCTCATTCCCGGGAGGGGGCTCCAGGCTGAAGTCCAGGAGCCCACAGAATCCTTCCCAGCCAGATGGGGGGAAATGGTTTCTGTTAGCCCCTTGGTTCCCACAATGGCACTGGCTTAGCAGCAAGAAGCCTGGCTAGTCCCCCATGCAGGGCGAGTCAGGCACCAGCAGGGGGCAGTGTGTGCACATCTCCTGCATCGGTTCTGAAGGGCGAGCCAAGCGGGGCAGGTTGGTCAGGGAGCATCATGTTGTGAGCTCCTCCCGTGTGCTGGAGCATGTCCATGGATCAGACCTTTTCTTCAGTTTGGATTTTACACACGGTCTGGGGCGGCAAGCTGCGGGGGGTGGCCTGCCAGTTGCTGTGAGGGCGGAAGTCAGGCAGCCTTCGGCGGCATGCCTGTGGGAGGTCCGCCGGTCCTGCGGCTTTGGCGGCAATTTGGCAATGGGTACGCCGAAGGCACGGGTCCGGCAAATCACCCACAGGCATGCCGCCGAATCTGCGGTCCGATGGACCTCTGGCAGGCATGCCACAGAAGGCTGCCTGACTGCTGTGCTTGGGGTGGCAAAAAACATAGAGCCGCCCCTGCACTGGATCCTGGGTAGAAATGGGGGGGCACAAGGCCCCCCCCCCGTGGCCACACCTCTGCTCCTCCTCAACCCCCTGAGGCCCCGGCCCCCAGGCCGGAAGCCAGAGCTGAGCTGTGGTAAGAGCCGCCCAGGGAGCCCAGGCTGCTGTGGGGAGCCCTGGATGCACCGCCTGCCCTGGGGGGTGGGGAGGGAGGTGGAGGGTGCCCAAGTGCAGCCCCAAGCCCCTGTCCCCATCCCCCAGGGTGTAGAATTTGGCCTCCATGCCCTTCCCATTCTCCTTAGAAATGTTACTGTGATAGTATGATGTATCTTTTGATGTGTAAGGAGCTTTTTAGAAATAGGTTCATGTCTTCTGCTGGCTGGGCTAGGGGTTGCCTGTACTGCTTGACAATGTTTTGTACTCTGCTGTGTTTATCCTTTGTAAGTGTACAGCTTAAACAGACCTCTTAAGTACTTGCACAATACTGGTTTATCTTTTCGTTTTTGCTGACTCGCAGAAGGTTTGTTTGTCTTTGGCACTCACCTGACTGCATTACTGAATAGTCTGTTGCCTGAAGACCAGTTCAAGAAAGCACCGTGAAACTGAGTACACCACATGGTGATAGTTGCTGGCATGGGTCCAGTCCAGTTTCAGTAAGAACATTAGTCATGCTTTTTACCAGAAATGCCTTCAGTAACCACCAAGTATTTGAGAGGGTGTTTTTTTTTTCATTTCCTCTGCATGTTGTTTTTGACTTTAACCATTTTTTATTCTCAGGGGAACATCAGCTTTTAGTAACTGAACCTGACCTTTGCTTCACAGATACATACTCAACAAATGGAATGCAAGGCATTTAGCTCTGACAAAAATGTTAGCAGAGCTGGGTCCCAAGGTCTCTGTTCATCCATCAACAATGAGATTCTCCTGTTACTTTCCTATCAGTCATCCTTCTTAAAGGGCTAGTGTCACGATAAAAAAAATAATTAAAAAAAATTCCTTTTGCTACACGTTAAATTTCAGATGATTGAAATTGAATACCTTTTTAAAATCTCACTTCACTCAGTCTGGATAATGGAAATAGACTGGTCAATTTCACCTATGTTCAGTCAGGTTCACTTTCTGGTTCTCCTGCACTTACAGGGGTCCTCAAACTATGGTCCACTGTGGCCTACACTGAATCCTTACATGCAGTTAAACGTATTTTGAGACTCAAGCAGTGGGAGAAGAGGGTGATTGGAGCTTCGGGAGGGGAGAACCTGTCTTTTACGAAGTGGTCAGTAGAAGGAAAGGTTGGAGAACCCCTAGCCCAACAAAGCTGTGTTTAGAATGGGTGATTTATATTCTATAATCCCCACAAAAACATGCTCATACCAACATTAGCTCATTTTCTCTCCCTCTCATCCTGACTCTTTTGTTTCCCACACCTGTTGCATGTTGTCATCAACCAAGACTGTAAGCTTTTGAGGGCAGGGACAGTCTTTTTGCTACATGTTTGTACAGCCCCTACCATGACGAAGCCCTATTTCTTGCTTGGATCTCCATGCACTACTGTAATGCAAATAAATAATAACAACTGGAGAGGAATATTTAAATTAAAAAGATATTTTAAAATAACGCATTTGAAAACATTTATAATCATATCAGATTTTGTTTTTAAAAAATCCCCCCCTCTAACTAAACCTACATTTTAGGCCTAAACTAGTTGACAATGTCCCTTTAAACCTTCCTGTTAATGTAGTTTCCTATTCCCCATGTGATTTTAACCAAAAGATGGCAGCAATCGTTTTGCTAATAGCACTATAACCATTACATCCCTCCCCCCTCCATTCAAAGCATATGGTTTCCAGTTTTTGTTTGGATGATTCAGAACTCACTAGTGAGTCAATAGTCAAAAAGGCTGGAGATTGTTATGTCAGAAACCTCCCAATAACAAAGACTAGATAACTGTAAAATGCCTCCATTTGAACATGATATTTTAGGAGTTCCTTTTATTCATTGTCAAGATGTGACAGTTTAGGTAAGTGAGACTGTAAATGTCTCATTGAAACATACTGCAGATCCTTCATCACAAGAAGAAAATACTGTTACCCTTGGGCTGAGTGATAACTGAAATTCAGGGCCTTGCACGATGGCTACCTTTTGCATGAAAACAAAAGGTATAGACCCATAGACTCAGGGTAGTTTCTTTGCATAATTTCTTTATTTACAAAATATACACAAATGTTGTTTCCCTGAACACACTGGATGCTGTAAAAATCCCTGGTCAGGCACCCCAGCCCTGTCCCAAGAAGCAGCTGTCCTGTCTTTTTTTCCTCTGCTTCTCTCATGGCCTCCCTAGACTCACTGGCAAATGTAAACTACTGCTTCCTTCCTGGGGCTACTCCAAACTCAGTCTCATCACATAACACACAGTCTTCGTCCCCCACTCAGCACTGTTCATTATGCACCTGCATTACACTTATCACTGCAGAGGTTAGTCACACATGTTTACAGGGTGAAATTCACATCTGTGCAGAGACTTAGTGCAAGGCAATGTACCATTTAGGTCAAGGCCTCACATAAATAGGTCAGCCATTTCTGAGTATGAAGAGAGGAAAAAGATGTTGGTGCATTGGCCTTTTGCCAGTCCTCTGCACAGAGAAGAATTTCACACGCTGAGTACGTTCCTTACCTGCACACTTTACAAACTGAGCAAGAAAATCCCTGCACACACTGTACTGTCCATGTGAGGCCTGCAGTTTTCAGACAGACATATAATGCAGTAAAACCAAACCCAATTTTTACCAGAACACTCAAAGGTGCATTTTGTCAGTTTAGGCTATTTCCCTGTCAAATTGTAACTTCCTCACCTCAGCTGTTTCAGCTGGCTGATTGCTCAGAGAAAGGCTGAAATAATGTTTTGTATAATGGGAAAAGTGCACTTTCTTCATATTCAAAAATGACTGAATAATTTTTACTCAAACTTTCCAAAACAATTTACCTATAGGCAGAGACTATCCTTAGGAAATTTCAGCCCTAAAGATGAAAGTTTTGGGAAATTATGATGAATGTCTGAAATTGGGCTAGATGGAAATGGGTAACTACTTATCTTAAAACCTTAACTTCAGTCTTCACGGCTGAAGATGTTAGGGAGATTCCCAAACCTGAGCCGGCTTTTGTAGGTGACAAATCTGAGGAACTGTCACAGATTGAAGTGTCACGAGAGGAGGTTTTGGAATTAATTGATAAACTTAATATTAACAAGTCACCGGGACCAGATGGCATCCACCCAAGAGTTCTGAAAGAACTCAAATGTGAAATTGTGGAACTATTAACTAGGGTTTGTAACCTATCCTTTAAATCGGCTTCTGTACCCAACAACTGGAAGATAGCTAATGTAACGTCAATATTTAAAAAGGGCTCTAGAGGTGATCCCAGCAATTACAGACCAGTAAGTCTGACGTCGGTACTGGGCAAATTAGTCGAAACAATAGTAAAGAATAAAATTGTCAGACACATAGAAGAACATAAATTGTTGGGCAAAAGTCAACATGGTTTCTCTAAAGGGAAATCGTGTCTTACTAATCAATTAGAGTTCTTTGGAGGGGTCAACAAACATGTGGACAAGGGGGATCCAGTGGACGTAGTGTACTTAGATTTCCAGAAAGCCTTTGACAAGGTCTCTCATCAAAGGCTCTTACGTAAATTAAGTTGTCATGGGATAAAAGGGAAGGTCCTTTCATAGATTGAGAACTGGTTAAAAGACAGGGAACAAAGGGTAGGAATTAATGATAAATTCTCAGAATGGAGAGGGGTAACTAGTGGTGTTCCCCAAGGGTCAGTCCTAGGACCAATCCTATTCAACTTACTCATAAATGATCTGGAGAAAGGGGTAAAAAGTGAGATGGCAAAGTTTGCAGATGATACTAAACTGCTCAAGATAGTTAAGACCAAAGCAGACTGTGAAGAACTTCAAAAAGATCTCACAAAACTAAGTGATTGGGCAACAAAATGGCAAATGAAATTTAATGTGGATAAATGTAAAGTAATGCACATTGGAAAAAATAACCCCAACTATACATACAATATGATGGGGGCTAATTTAGCTACAACAAATCAGGAAAAAGATCTTGGAGTCATTGTGAATAGTTCTCTGTAGATGTCCACGCAGTGTGCAGAAGCAGTCAAAAAAACAAACAGGATGTTAGGAATCATTAAAAAGGGGATTGAGAATAAGATGGAAAATATATTATTGCCCTTATATAAATCAATGGTACGCCCACATCTTGAATACTGTGTACAGATGTGGTCTCTTCATCTCAAAAAAGCTATACTGGCACTAGAAAAGGTTCAGAAAAGGGCAACTAAAATGATTAGGGGTTTGGAGAGGGTCCCATATGAGGACTTGGAAAAGAAGAGACTAAGGGAGGATATGATAGAGATATATAAAATTATGAGTGATGTGGAGAAAGTAGATAAGGAAAAGTTATTTACTTATTCCCATAATACAAGAACCAGGGGTCACCAGATGAAATTAATAGGCAGCAGGTTTAAAACAAATAAAAGGAAGTTCTTCTTCACACAACGCACAGTCAACTTGTGGAACTCCTTACCTGAGGAGGTTGTGAAGGCTAGGACTATAACAGGGTTTAAAAGAGAACTGGATACATTCATGGAGGTTAAGTCCATTAATGGCTATTAGCCAGGATGGGTAAGGAATGGTATCCCTAGACTCTGTTTGTCAGAGGGTGGAGATGGATGGCAGGAGAGAGATCACTTGATCATTACCTGTTAGATTCACTCCCTCTGGGGCACTTGGCATTGGCCACTGTCGGTAGACAGGATACTGGGCTAGATGGACCTTTGGTCTGACCCAGTACAGCCGTTCTTATGTTCTTATAAGTGGTTGCTGCCTCTTAATAGTAATAATAATTAATAATAATACATTAATAATCATTTTTAAAAATTAGGTCACACACCTTGAAATGAGCCTGTTCTAAATGCCTTTTCTGAGAGAGGAAGACAGGAATGACAGTCACATTGTTACTTTTAGGGAAAGTCAAACCACCAAAAAACATTTTTAAAACACTAAAATTCCAGTGATTCATTTCTTTTTAAGTCTCCTAGGTGACTACGCTTCTGAGAGACCACAAGAGCCTGCTAAGTTTCACCAAGTTCCAAAACACCAACAACTAAAACCCCTCTCCACAACTCTGAATAAAGTATATGCAGACACCTTTAATACGCTTAGTCTATAGTTGTGTAGACAAATAGTCCTTCATTCACTATTTGTTTTTCTTTTATTCTTTGATTATACCTTATACATTACTGTACCTCTCCCAGACACCACTGAGACTGCAAATACACCCACCATTACTGTTACCTTTTCCCCTACCTCACCCTCATTTCTATTTATCCACCTGCTGGGTCTTGTAATAATCCTAAATCAGGGGTTCTCAAACTTCACTGTACCGCTACCCCCTTCTGACAACAAAAATTACTACATGACCCCAAGAGAGAGACCAAAGCCTGAGCCCCCCTGAACCTCGCTGCCTTGGGTGGAAGAGCCAAAGCCAAAGCCCGAGCTCCACTGCCCCAGGCGGGGAAGGGGGCAAAGCTGAAGCCCAAGGGCTTCAGACCTAAGCAGGGGGCCTGTAACCTGAGCCCTGCCACCGAGGGCTGAAGCCCTCAGGCTTCAACTTTGGCCCTGGACAGTGGAGCTTGGGCTTCAGCCCCAGACCCCAGCAAGTCTAAGCCAGCCCTGGCAACCCCATTAAAATGGGGTCCCGACCCACTTTGGGGTCCTGACCCACAGTTTGAGAACCACTGTCCTAGATTGTGAGTGGTTGGGACATGGACTGTCATTGTTTTACTTGTTTGTACAGCACCTAGCACAATGAGGCCCTGATCCCACACAGGGGCCTCTGGATGCTAACACAATATAAATAGCAGACAAATTGCAGTCTCTATCTGGCTGACATGATACCAAGGGGACTGTTTTAAAGTGACTGGGCTAGACTGTTCTTGCTTCTTGCATGGGTGCTTTAGGGGCAGCGTGCAAGGAAACTTATTCTCTCAACTCCCTACACAAGGACCACGCACAGACACAATCCTGATCTCCAGGGGAGGGCAAGCGACTGCTTCCTCCTAGTGCTTCAGGTTCAAACCACTTCAAAAAGGGAAGGGAGCAGGCAGGGTCATGGTCCTGGTCCCTGTGCAGAAAAGGGAGCACACTGCACAATCACATCATCTGTCCTTCCTCTGCTGAGCAAATAGTGCAAATGATCATTTACAATAAATATTGCCATTTCTAGAGGCATCTTTCAGGTTCTTTTTTTAAAAAATGAAGACAACAAAATATCATGAATAATAACAAGCATTACAGAAGATTGGAGAATCTGGTGACTACCATACACTTCATTTTAACCTTTTGTACACTAACCAGATGAGGTCACAGGAATCATGGATGAAAGAAAATGCCTCCTCTGTTTCTTGCCATTGGCTTGGAGCACGTAGGCATGGTGAGAGTTGGTTTCAAAATCAGTCACTTGTCATTTTGTGAATACATGGTGAGCAACTAGCTTGCAGCCCTCAAGGTATTTGTAGCCAACTCTGGATTGTTCCTGCTTTTTACAAAGCAGACTGATCATTTCAGTTCAGATTTCTATCAAGACATATTTTAAACCTCTGCAGATTATATTTACAATGTGGGCATTTTAGATATGCAAGTAATTAAATGTCATCAGGGCTTCTTCAAAAACAGTTGGTTTAACACATCTGCATTTTAAAAATGAGTGTGCATAGTATGAAAACAGAGAGCTAAATGACTTTTTTTTACATAGGAGGGCTATTCCATTATTTTCGATTTAATGATGCTTTGTATCTTAGTTGTTCTTTGGAAACTCCTATGAGTATGCTGTTGGATTATCCTTATCTCTATTATTTTTCTCTGTTTTCTAGATTGTACGGCTCTTTGGGGACAAGACCTACCCATATTTTGTGACTTGTACAGGGCTGAGCATATTGCTGGTAGTCAACAATGTTATTGCTATTTATTAGTAATAATCATAATGTTTTACACATGGTCTTGAACACACATGCCAGAGTAAAATAGAAGCGAGCCCTAGTAGACACACACTTTCACTACTGGTAGCCACTTTTAAACAGGAGAGGTGGGTAGCAGAGATATGCTTACATGGAGAATGGAGATGATAAAAGAACACAGTAAAACATTTTGCACACCCATTTTCATCAAATTTTGTTCCCATTTTTTGTTGAAATTTTGAAATGATTTGTATTTTCTGCCCTGCTCTAGCAGGGGTGCATACAAACAGACCACTAGATGTCACTGTTGCTCTCCATAAACTGAACTGAAAGAGCATCTGTCGGTTTCAGAGTAGCAGTGTAAATAAGGCATGTCGTGCACATGAAAGATTATATTCTTCAAGAATCTGAGCACCTTTGCCTTCTGGAAGATGCTGAGCCATCCCAACTCAGTGCTTTGCAGGACTGATGCCATACTACCTAGACTTCTTGAGGTTTTTTACCTGCCTGTGAATATGAGGGTTTATGACCATGCAGACATAGAAGCATTCTACAGGAAGGCTGTTGATTCTTCTGAGCAACTATCCTGAGCATTGTGGGGTGCGTGTGCGTTGAACAGGAATCTGAGGGAGCAGAGATATGGAAGGAGCATGGGAGGGAAAATGGTGATGGTGGAGAACAGGAGGATGTGACTGAGGGCATGCGGGGCTAGTGGGGGGATGCTGGAGGATGGGGAGGGTGAGTGGCCATGTTGTGGGTGAGGGTGAATGCAGCAGAAGAAGGGAAAAGCAGAAGAACATTGGTGTTTCTCTGCCTTCTCCAACCAGACAGATCTGCCCAGTCTAGCTGGGGAGAGGAGTCATGCTGCTCTTAGCCACAGGAGTGCTAAAATGGCTGTCCTTCTCCATAGTCACACAGGTTACTAGTTCCTCACACCAGCCAGCTGAGGGACCAGGCTTCAGCCCTCAGTTAGTGGCTGGTACCATTAATTATAAAAGTTTTATCTTTAGGTAGAAGCTTTGGTGTCTTGTTGGTTTATTCATTTCACAAATGATCTTTACTTCACTCCACCACTAGCTACCAGATTGATGGTGCCAATTAGGAACAGCTGGGACTGGCCAGAGTCGCATTGCCCCAGGGGAACACCAGAGGCACTCTGTCTCAGAGGGTATGTCTACACTGCAATTAGACACCAGCAGTTGGCCAGTGCCAGCTGACTCGGGCTCATGGGGCTCGGGCTAAGGGGCTGTTTAATT
Source organism: Trachemys scripta elegans (assembly GCF_013100865.1). NCBI lineage: Eukaryota > Metazoa > Chordata > Testudines > Emydidae > Trachemys > Trachemys scripta. The sequence continues at coordinate 299,940,036 of NC_048298.1, read as the reverse complement.
GCAGTGTAGATGTTTGGGCTCAGGCTGAAGCCAGGGCTCTAGGACCCTGCGAGATGGGAGGGTCCCAGAGCTCAGGCTGCAGCCCTAGCCCTTCTACACCTCAATTAAACAGCTCCTTACTCCGAGTCAGCTGGCATAGGCCTGTCACAGGTATCTAGCTGCAGTGAAGACATACCAAGAGAAGCGAAGCTGCCTCCTAGACATTCCGGGTGCATGGGTGAAATACACAAACTGCTACAACATTTTGAAGGGTGCACAGGTTCTCCTACCCCTCCACAGGTGGCTAGGCCAGCTCCAATGACTAAGGAATATTGGGATCAGAGCCTGATCCCTGCCTTTTCCACTTCACTGGGGGCAACACACACTCCTTGGAAAGTATCCCATTAGCAGCGCTGGGTTCCCGCTTGTGCATTCTGCCCTTGCAGGGGACGAAACACTCCTTCCTTCACCCTAAACTGTGCTCCCACACAAGAGCCAACCAGAATCTAGCATGAAGGACCTGACTCTGCTGCCCTGACGCACCGTGAGAAGTCCCTTACTCCGTGAGCAGTCCCACTGAAATTAGCACGAATTGCTGGTGGCAGTCTCAGCAAGAGAGTTGGCGAGTTTGGAGGCTGAATTACCCTCTGCTCCGTAGAGGGAGTCAGAAAGTGAGGCACAGTAGAAGAGCAATGTGGGGAAGCATTCACAGCAACTGTCAGGAATCAGGGCAGAGCCATGAGCACAGATGGGTACCTGGCATGGTTCACCCCCCTCCCTGAAACTTGCCCCTTCTGCGCGGGGAGGGAGACCTTGGCACACATCTACCTCAAGTGCGCCAGGTTGCACCCCTTTTTGAGCTCCTCCAGAACCTTTTCCTCAGGTTCTGGCTGCACTTCTCCCTGCACCTCCTGATCTACGCACACCCCATCCACGGCCCCACGAAGTCACAAGACCTCCTTGTCAGCCTCCTCCTGGCACTGACCAAGGTGGCCATACACCACACCAGGAGGAGGAAGCTGGAGGTGCTTTGCGACTCTGGGGCCTATTTCAGATCATCCCTTAGGTCACGTCTCTGGGCAGAGTTCCTCTGGGCTGTGTCCACTGGCTCCCGCTGGACACCTTTGAGGAGCAGTGGGCGCTGTCCAGGGTTCTCTGCTCAGTATCCCTGTCAGGTCTGAGACCTTTTTTCTGTAGTAAAAACAGCAACCATGAGCTAAGTTGCAGAGTCACATCTTCACGTTCCATCTAAATTGCACCAAAACAATAGAATATCAGTCTGTCAAGAAGGCACTCCTGTCCTAATAGTACCCACCATCCCCAGCTAAAGAAACAGATCTTAAGATGTTTAAAGAAAATGTTGATAATATTCTGTCTGGCAAGAAACCACTTATCAACAGTTGTGATTGTGAAATCTATATTTCTCAATTGTTTTGCTGTTATGGTCCCTACGTCTCTACTGTTTATCTGTATGGTCTCTGTTTGATTCTTTAATTGTTTCTGTCTGTTGCATAACTAATTTTGCAAGATTTGAATCAACTAAGGTAACAGGGTATGATTGGTTAAAGAACTGTTTCATAAAGTGCTAGGATTGGTTAAAATGTTGTTTCATAATACTTTAGTTTAAAATTATTGACTAAGGTATAGCTAAGTAGGACCCAAGTTTTAACTATATAAACTGGGCTCCAGAAGGAAGTTCTTTGGAACCTATCTCCAGGACAGCCCAAGATCAAAGCTGCCAGACCTCAACAAGCTGCCAACCATACTGTGCAGGAGTCCTCAGATGCAGGAGTGGCACCAGGGTTTTTGCTGCCCTAGGCAGCAGCGCTCCTCCTCAGTACTCCCTGAGTGCCAATGAGAAAGGGTAGGGGGGTGGGAGCCCTAAATTGTGCAGGTAACATACCCTCTGGTTCCCTGATTTTGACCCCATTCCCAACCCTGTTTTCTCATTTGTTGCCCCCCAAACTCTTTTGACATTTCAGCCCAGTGGCTTCTCCCCTTAGGCTGGCGGGGGGGGGGGGGGTTAAGACGTGGGCTGGCTTGCACCCCCCCATCCCCGGTGATTCAATAGGTGTCAGGAATCAGGGCCTGCAGCAGAAAGAGTCTCCAAGCAACCTAAGGAGTGTGGTTAACCTGTAGAAGGCAGCCTAATTGCCTCCCTGTCTGACGGGTTGGCAAAGTCAGCAGAATGGCTCTTAAGTCCAGCAGTAGCAGCCTTTCAGTGGCTACTTGAAGCATTCATTCTTGACTGCGGTAGCACCTGTGCTTGCTTGTACCCAGCTTGGCCTCTGTCTAGCCTCACTCCAAATAACCTGGTCCTGACCTTTGGCTCTGACTCTTGGCTCTGGTATCCAGCCTCTGGCTCTGATTCCTGACTCTTGCTCTAACCACAGGGTGTGACGGCCCATGCCCCAGTCACTCATAGCAACTGCCCATGTTGTGTTAGTCTGGAGAGAGGACTTCAGTCTCCTGTGATGTCAGTGGAGCAATTTTCACACTTAAGCCCATTCTTACATGCACAGAGCCCATATAGTTTTCTGTTTCTTTGTTGTTGGCTCAGTCCCACACTCACTTTGGTTTTCTTCAGATTGAAACTAACACATGTAATTTGTGTTATCGCCACAATTTTATTAGACTCTAAGTTTCAAAGGGTTTCAGCTGCATGACTGCCTGAAAGTCAGAGACATGCAGCTCCAGCTTCATAAAACACTTTAAAGCTATACTTCAGTGTATCTAGATCCTGTCAACTGAAGGCACAAAAACTTTAGCTACAGTGCTGTATCTGTGTTTCTTAAAATCCACTTTACCGAATAGTGTGATTTAGAAATGAAAATTTCGTTGACCTTACATCAGAAAATAAAAGCTCTTCAGAGAAGAAAGTATCCTAATTGAAAAACTCATGTAAAATTTTCTTTCTCTCTGTGTTGGTCAGTGCTCAAACACTTACTTGTTAAATGTTTTACTGTGAATTCCTCATGATGTTGTTTTGCTTCCATTGCATATTCCCCACCAGTGAAGCTTGTGAGTCATCCTTGAAAACAGGAGTCTCCATGGTGACTAATTCCTGTGGGATGAAAATAAGCGAGTAAAGCCAACATTTTCTCCACTTCCAAACATTTTTCTTCTGTGATTTCTGACAGAGTTGAGTTTAGAATGCTAGTAAACATGGGAATGTCCCCACAACACCCCACTTTTTTTTTTTAACTCTTCAATGTAAACAGAATTCTCCTGACTGTGGAAAGAGACTTTCTGCTCCACCGTACATCTGCAATAAGCTGCTCAGCATGTTCTCATGTAATGAAAACTCTCCTCGAAGGATAAATTGACATAATCTGAGGCAGACACACCCTTACAAGCATTTCCAGGGGTGGAAAACATGAATCTCAATTTAGATTTCCTTCATGAAGAATCTGCACAGAATCATCTTTCATCTATTCTGTCAAATTCAATTTGGCACTGTTGCAGATGTTTATATAATCTTATTTTCTCTGCAAATCTGCAGTAAGGGCCTGGGCTACATCCAAGTTCAATGTAATTTAGGAGAGGTTACGGGTGCAAAGTTGTCACCTTTGTAACCCCTGACCCTGGGGCAGACTGACTGTTGGTCTGGTCCCCAGAGCAAAGGAACACAGGCGCAGGGCTACTCTACTTCATGTTCAGCTGCTTATGGCCCCAAAGGGCCATTCTGGTAGGTGTAGATCACCAAAGCCAAGGCACCTTTCCCCAGGCACATACCCTATGTAAAGGGCAGGAGGGAAGGTGCCTTTGGAGCCACTAGAGTGGACCTACTGTGATGGATCTGCTAACCAGAAGACTATGATTCCCAATCCCCCCTCCCCTCTCCCTGCACATCCCCTTCCTCCTAGCCAAGTAGGAGGAGGGGGCAGAAACTCAATGAAAAGACCCTGAACCAGGAAATGACTGGGCACATTTGGGAAGCAGCAGCAGCAGCATGGATAGGCAGGAGCTGCAGGGAAGATAGATGCGGAGAGAAACCAGTGAAAGGAGTCGGATGCAGTAGAAACCAGGGAACCACTGTGGAGCAGGGTGTGATTGTTGGGCATGCAGCTGGGACTAGTCTGTGTGGGACTTACAAGGAATAGCAGAGGCTGGGCAGGGAGCCGATGTAGAGGGGGCCCAGGGAGAGAGACACCACTAACTGATCCTCTCCTTGAAACCTGCAAACTCCTATTTGCTGGGAATAGAGACTGGACTGGAGAGGGCACCCTAGGCACTACGCCTGAAGAATCCTAATCCTCAATTGGACTGCCCCTAAGGGCCAAAACAAGAACTGTATCTGTTTAAGTCTTTACACCTAGGATATCTTCAACCTTCCCTCTCTTGCCAGCCCTAGTCAAATATCCTTTCACATGTCTGAGTGTTACTGGGTGGGACCTACCAGGGCTAGCACCTACAAAAGCCATCAGCGCTTGCCCATACAAACTTGTGAGCTTTTTTAAATTGCAAGTTAAATGTTCTTGATCTGACTTCAAATTCTACAGCATTTGCACTAAAATCCTACGTGCTACAAATCAAGGGAAATGAAGTGATAAGTTGCTGAAAGAACGGAGTTATTAACATACTGCTTACTGATTAAAAATACTGTTATAAACCTGCCCTGCTTTTTAGGGCTTCTCATAGTTAGATACTTTACTCTAAAAAGGTTTGGATCGCATTATCTTAAATGGAAAATTTTATATGGCTTCCTTGAACAACCCTTCCCCCGTTCTTTGTGTACAATTAGATCATAATTTGTAAATGTTTGATCCACAAATGGAACAGAGTCAGACAAGAAGAGGCCAGTCCTGCTGTCATCCTTAAAGTATTCATGCTCATTAAAGAGAATGGCAGGAGAAGAGTGCACAAATGTAGGCTGCCAGCCAATCAAAATAGAGTGGAGAATACTGAGAAGTTCAAAGTGGGGCATTACATTATAAATCACAGAATGTATGAAGCTGTACAATCAAGCCACCTCATTCCCATCTGAAAATTGCCCATCTTTACACAGCTTACTCAGACCTAGCTAATATAAAAGAGCCCTCTCTCCTACACTGTACCCCACATAGAATTTCTAAATTGTGTTGTTTACTTATTATTGTGCTCTTCTAATCTGAAAAGTGACTCTGCAAAAATAGCATTGGGGGTTCCATGTTTATTGTTTCCCAAAGACTTTGATATCAGTTGTGCTCAGTGTACTAGTGAAATGATTGTTTTTTCTATCTGTTGGCCGGGCACATTAAACCTGAGATCTGAGAGACCAATCGGGTTCTGTCCTTCTCCCACATCATCACCAGTGCAGAACAAAAGTTCTGCAAACCAAAGTACATCCAGTTACATCTGAGCAACCCCACTGTCTTCCAATTATGGTCATAGCAACATCTGTGCAGCCTCATGATCTTCAGTACAGTTGCATAAGTTAAGCTGATTGGAACGTCATAAACAATTCTGCTGATGATGCAGAACCAACTCTCTCTCTTGCTTATGTATTGGTTCTGCAGAACTAGTTGAAATTAAAAAGCAACACAAACTTATTTTTGTCACTAGAGCAAGGTGTTATGACTGAATAAATACAGAATGAAGATCTGTTGATTGTACGGGTGCTATGTTTACAGACTCTCTTTCAAAGCAAAACTGCACTTGCAGAGTGCATGTTACATAAATATTTTATATAGGAAGGACAAGGATGACCTTGGTCTCATAGTTCAGTATACAAAACTCTGTTGAGATTTTCGTTTTAGAATATGCATGTTGTGTACTTCCTGTACAGAGAAGGTTGCAAGGCTGCTACTAGCAGGTCAGGCTTTTGTATCAGACATAGATTGAATACAGAGCTCACTTCTCAGAGAGATACACACCAGATATATTCACTGTAAGATCCATTAATGTAGGGTGACGATATTTCCCTATGCTGAATACGGGACACCTGGTAAAATTGCTCGTATTCAAGCTAATTCAATGGCAATCAGTCAGAACTATGCAGTACAAACATTCAAATTAACATCAAGTTGACTGAGCCCCTGTTAAAAAGAAATACAGCGTACTCGGATTCTTTTTATTTACCTTCTTATCTTTAAGTCTTTAAGGTTCACATGGGGAGAGGTGATACACACACACTCCCGTACACCTCTCTTACACAGTGGGGTGGGGCCCCAACCGACCCAACCCTCCCTGCCCACTGCTCTCCGCCCTCCATGCCTGGCTGGGCCGCCAGGACAGACCCGCCTCTCCTGGTACCTGGCGCCACGTCTTCCCAAGGCAACACATGGGGGGGCATGCAGGGTCACATGCCCCCCTCCACAGATTTCTGGCAGGATTCACACCAGAATGTTGCCAGCAGCAGCCTTTCCAAACTGTGTGGGAAGGAAGGGACAGGAGCTGCTTCCACATGCAGGGGAGTGGGCAGAGGTGAAAGTAAGCCGGTATGCCCCGGTACGGCGTACCAGCAAGAGCCAGTGCGCCGTACTGGGGCAGATTGACTTCCCCGGGTGGCAATTTAAAGGGCCTGGGGCTCCCAGCAGCGGCTGGAGCCCTGGGTCCTTTAAATTGCCACCAGAGCCCCGCCGCTGGAGCCCTGGGGTAGCGGCAGCGGGGCTCCAGGGGTTATTTAAAGGGCTGGGGCTCCCGCTGCCTCTACTGCCCTGGGCCCTTTAAATAGCCGCCGGAGCCCCGCTGCCGCTACCCCAGGGCTCCAGGGGCTATTTAAAGGGCCGGGGTGGTAGAAGCAGGGGAGTCCTGGGCCCTTTAAATAGCCCCCAGAGCCCTGGAGTAGCGGCGGGACTCCGGGGGCTATTTAAAGGGCCCAGGGCTCCTGCTGCCTCTACGGCCCCGGCTTCCCTGTGCCAGTGCTGTGCAGGGCTTGGATTCTCCTGGCCAGCAACGGGCTGGAGGGTCTTGGGCTTTCCTGGGGTGCCAGCCCAGCCAGAGGCAGTGGGGGAAGGAAGGATCCTGCCAGCCAGATTGTTGGTAAGCTGAGCACTCCAAGCAGGGGCTGGTTCTCCGCACAGTGCTGGGAATGGGACGTAGCCCACTGGGGGGGGGAGGAATATCGGGGAACAGTGGGGCAAAGAGGCAAAGCAGGGAGAGGACAGCAAGAGGGGGCGCACGTAAAGGGCCAGTGGGTGGGCAGCAGAGGCGACACGGAATCGGCTGCTGCCTGGTGCCTGCCCACACTCACGGGCCGCTGCAGCAAGCAACCAGTGCTGGCTGGAAACGGGATGGGGGCGAGGCCCTGCTGGCCGAGAGCCAGCCTGCAGCAGGAGCTGCGCTGACAGACCAGCAGGGGGACTGGCTGGCCCCACATGCTGCAGCTTTGCCCCGCCACCAGCCTTGCACACCCACCCCCATCGTCGGCCACTGCACCCTCCCACTCACCACTGGTGGGCAGGCTGCTGGCAAGCAGGGATCCGGCCAGCAGCAGGACACGTCAGTACTGATGCGGGGGAGACAGAAAATATGGGACAATTTGCCCATTTTTAAGAAAAATTTGGGACACCTGCAGGAGGGCTTAAATACGGGACTGTCCCTTTAAAACCGGGACGTCTGGTCAGCCTACATTAATGCTCTTCTAGTTATGGCTAAGGTTAGCTTAAATAAGTTATTTTAAAGAGCTCCACCTAGTGGCTGAATACTATAATACAGTTTAGTTTTCCATTATATCTCCCCCTTTACGTTTTACATTTCTACCATTTTACAACATGTAAGCTGTCGTGCTATCTTTGACGTTTGGTACATATCAGTCTATTAAATGTCTCTGAATTGAACTGTTTTACTAATTACATGACCCAAACACATAACAACTTGGTCATCTGGCTGTCCATTAGTTACAATGACTGACTGTGGTCATTTCTGAATCTCTGAGTTCCCTTCTTCTTGTTCTGCACCCACCATCTGTAGCATTTGCCATGCTGATTGCTTTTGCTGAGGAACAAACTATAGATGTCAACAGTTTCTGCTGATCTCTCCACTGTTGGTTTCGATCACATATGATCTGGGCACTGAATTCCTTTTCTTTACAACAGCTGGAGTTGTCCATCCTTTTTCTCCATCCAATCAACAGTCTAGACCTGGCAGTTCCCTAACTGAGTGATATTGTTTAGCATTCCATTACAGTGCATTTCCATATAAATGTAAAATAATTTAGTTTTGTTTCATAATCATGCCACTATAGTACAGGATTATTACTCGCTGACTGACTCAAGTCTACGCCTAGTTACTTGGGCTGTCCAGTGGGAAAAGGGTTTAGCCATTAAACATGGGGTACATCCACACTACCTGCCGGATCGGTGGGTAGTGATCGATCTATCAGGGATCGATTTATCACGTCTCATCTAGACGCGATAAATCGATCCCCGAACGCGCTCCCCGTCGACTCCGGAACTCCACCAGAGCGAGCGGCGGAAGCGGAGTCAATGGGGGAGCTGCGGGCATTGATTCCGCGGCGTGAGGACGAGAGGTAAGTCGATCTAAGATACGTCGACTTCAGCTACGCTATTCTCGTAGCTGAAGTTGCGTATCTTAGATCGATCCCCCCCCAGTGTAGACCAGCCCATGATCTGTGAGGAAAGGTTGAAAGAACTGGGCATTTTTAGTATAGCGAAGAGAAGACTGAGGCAGGACATAAGTCTTGAAGTATGTAAAGGTGGGGAGGGATAGCTCAGTGGTTTGAGCATTGGCCTGCTAAACCCAGGGTTGTAAGTTCACTCCTTGAGAGGGCCACTTAGGGATCTGGGGCAAAATCAGTATTTGGTCCTGCTAGTGAAGGCAGGGGGCTGGACTCCATGATCTTTTAGGGTCCCTTCCAGTTCTATGAGATAGGTATTTCTATATATTATAAAGAAGATAATGATCAATTGTTCTCCATGCCCACTGAGGATAGAACAAGAAATAGTTTGCAACAAGGGAGATTTAATTTAGATATTAGGAAAAACTTTCTAACTAGGCATTGGGACATATTACCTAGAAAGATTGTGGACTCCCCATCACTGGTGGTCTTTAAGAGAAGGTTAGACAAATCTGTCAGGGATGGTCTAGGTATATTTATTCCTGTATCTGCACATGAGCTCAGACTAGATGACCTCTTGAGGTCCCTTCCCACCCTATGTTTCTTCGATTTCTATAATTAATAAGATTAATAGAAAATAGAGAACACTCCACTTGTGCCATTTGACAGAGTTAATGTTGTACAATCCTAAACTTTTGAAGTTGTTGACTTTTTTATTTTTAGTTGTTTGCATCCTTAACATTACATGAACATAGTTAGGTCCTCAGCTGGTGTAAAGCATCGTATCTCCACTGTATAGCACCACTAAAAACAATGGAATTATAACAAATTACATTAGTTGAGGATCTGGCTCAGTGTTTTATCCATTTAATTTCCCATGGTTTTTTTTAATGGAAAGATATAGAGATGGATGAACAAACATTGCCTGCCTGCCTGTGGTGCCCCTGTGAAGTGCCCACTTTTTTATCTATACCATGAATACTCAAGATATAAGTTACAAGTTGTGATACTGACAGACTGGTCAACTTGGCTATGACCCCTAACAACCTAACAAGAGGCATTGAAATGTAATCATACAATCTACTTGTATGTGAATTTCAGAGAGCTGTCCTAGACCAGCAAACGTTAACTCATTTATTTGTAGGAATAGAAATCAAGGGTAGATGCTAAGTGAATTTGTCTGTGTTTACCTGTATCTTGTTAGAAGTTTAACAAAATTATCTAATAAGTTTGTCAATGCTAATCCTGTTCCTGTCTCATAATGCTTCATTAATGTATTTTATTGATTCAGAGATCAAAAGGGGATATTATCATTTAGATGAGACTTGTGGTGTAATAATATTATTATCCTGTTAGCTCCTCGAAACTTGTAATTCCAAATAGTAAATCACTTGTGAACTGTCTTGATAGTTTGAATGGCTAATTGTCTTATGTAAATGGATGCAATTAGTTTACCTGTGTATGCATAGGAAATAGAAATTTAGCTTCAAAGCAACAATCTGCACTGCCTATTCTTTGTCAGGAGAAGGTCCTGATGTGACAACTGCTGTCGAGAGGCTTATCAGCTGGCTAGAAAACTATAAAGAAAGCTTCAGGCTTGATCCTTTTTTCCCCAGGTCTGCTTAAACTTTAACAGGGAAGGTCTAAGCCAGAAGACTGAGGTCTCCAGATTTAATCTGGATTACCCTGGAATTCTCATTGAAGAACTTGAACAAGCTCTACACCTTGGCTGCCTTTTAAATTGATTCCAGAAAGAGTTTTACAAATCAGCAGCCTCATCATCTCTGCTATGAAACTGACCTGAGGACTTTTCACATATCTATATGTATATCGATCTTTTAACCACAGCAACTCTCTTCTTTCTTTTTCTTTTTCTTTCTTTTTCTTTTTCTTATTAAACCTTTAGTCTTTTAGTTACTAAAGACTAGTATCTAAGTATTGGGTAAGATCTGAGACTCATATTGTGTCAGGCTATTTGGGACTGGTCAACTCCACATATGGTGAATAACCTTTCACTATATTAGTCTTGGCTCTCTGGGGACTGTATTCAGCTTCTTGGTAACCAGTGTGGTATTACAGAAGCTGTTTTGTTACTGGATTTGTGAATCTAATTATAGAATAAACCACCAGTTTGGGGATTGTCTGCCCTCTTCCTTGCAGTTTGCCCTGAGTATATCATTCTCAGCGAGGCCCCTCCAGGCACCCATCACACAAGGAGTGCACACTTAGTAAAGACCCAGATGCAGTGGTACTTTAAGGGATGCTTGGTGAGCCACTTCTCAGGCAGGGAATAGTTTGGGGAGCAACTTTCTCATCATGTATCTATTTCAGAGTCATTGGATGCTTCAGTGCATTCTGGAATGCAAAGCAGACATCCCAGGAAATTTTAAGTGAATGTGTGATCCAAAGATTATTTTTTTTTTAAATACCTATTGTGAAGAAAGAGTAAGATGGCTGGACAGGGGCAAAGATATTCATCAGATGCCAGGGGAGCATGCTATGAAAGAATGTGGTTCCTTGGCTCCATCCCCTGTGCCTTGAAACACTCCATTCAAAAACCACAGAGCCATGACCACATGGTTGTTAAAGTGGATAGAACTATCCAGTCTCAGAAGGAGAGGAGCACAACACTATGTTGTCTCTCCTCCCTCTGACATTATTATGCCATATTGGTGTATTTTCCCTTCCTTTCATCCTATTCATGCCATGTAGTGGAGGGGACAACATGGCCTTTAATATTCTTTTTTTAGTAACCTTTCCTACTTTTTCCTTTTGCAAACACCTATTTTTCTTGGGCAAGTGTATTGAATTGAGCATTACTCCTTTTCATTTTATTATGGCCTTCTGGTGAGAATTATTCACAATTTCCATTCTCCTTTGTATAAACAATCTATCTTGGCTTCTAAGACAGTAGAAAAACAACTACAATGAATGATTTTGAGAATCTTCTCTGTCAGCTGTACTTTTATATCTTCTTTTAGCAAACTGCCCTCAATGGGAAAGAGGGAGAATACATTGATATTCATTCAGTTTTCCCTTTTCTTCAGTGGCTTCTCAGCCAAGCTTATGAACTTTATTTCAAGAGTGTAATTTCCAATTAAAAGGGAAAACAAAAGTAGTTATCAATCAGGGTCCTGATTGATAGAGAATCATAGGTCATGGCCACTTTTTATCATTTCAATATACCCATGAAAATTACAAAAGGAGCTGGAACAAAGTCCAATTCTGCTGTAAAACACATTTGCTCAAATCCCATTGAAGTCAGTTGGAGTTGAATGGGCATGTATCTGAGGACAGAATTTGGATCAAAATCACTAATTTTTCCTCTGCTATTTTCTTTCATCTTAAATTAATTTGAAGCCCTACTTGCTCTAGGACCCTGCTGAGTCTCTGCTGCAGGAGATTCCATTTTTCTATCTGGTTACACTCATACAGCTGTCATTTTGCCAAAGGCTGTTTTGAAGTTGGTTATTCCATCCTTCATGCCCAGCCATGTCTAATAGCTCAATTAGTTTATCAGTCGTAAAAGTTAAAGTGGCTGAGCATGAATAATTTGTAATTCCAGTAACAACCGGAACCACCGTACCTGAATAAATGTAATCACAGCTTAATTTTCTTGGAGCTAAAAATCTCCAGTTGTTTTTATTACATATGAAAACACAGAGAAACATTCTGAGATTAAAAACAAATCTCAGGTTAGCAGACAAGTGTCTCATTAAGATAGTCAAGGTAAGCACAAGAGTTCCTATGTACAATATGGCGTGGAAGGGAGCAAACCAGGAGTAAAGGAAATGTCCAAAAAGCAGAAGTATGGATGTGAAAACAGTGACTCTGTAGCATGCTCCTCTTCTTCATGGGAGCCAAAGAAGCTCCTCTGATTCAACTTTGCATAGTGTCAAATGCGACAGAGCGATATGAGCATGAATGTTTTTCCTCTGTCCACGGCAAGGAGGAGATCATTACTAGTGTTATTAGGGCAGTCTGTGTCCCATGTAATCTAACTCAGATTAGAAAATACAATAGAATAGGGGGACCAGATGTCCCGTTTTTAAAGGGACAGTCCCATATTTAAGCCCTCCTGCAGGTGCCCCCGGGTCCTGCTACTGGATCCCTGCTCACCAGCCGCCCACCCACCAGCAGTGAGTGGAAGGGTCCAGTGGCTGATGATGCGGGTGGGTGTGCAAGGGAGGTGAGGGAGAAAGCTGCAGCGCTTCCCCTGCTGGTCCATCAGCGTAGCCCCCACTGCATGTCAGCTCTCGGTCAGCAGGGTCTCACCCCCTGTCCCGTTTCTGGCCAGCACTGGCTGCACACTGCGAGCTGTGGTGGCCAGTGAGTGTGGGCAGGCACCAGGCAGTGGCCAGTTATGTCTTGTCTCTGCTGCCCATCCGTTGGCCCGTTACGTGCTCCCTCTCTCGCTGTCCTCTTCCTGCTTTGCCCCTTCACACCCCGCTGCTCCCCCATATCCATCCCAGCAGGCTGCATCCCACTCCCAGTGCTGTGCGGAGAACCAGCCCCTGGTCAGAGTGCTCAGCTCACCAACAGCCTGGCCGGCAGGCTCCTTCCTTCCCCCACTGCCTCTGGCTGGGCCGGCACCCTGGGAAAGCCCAAGACCCTCCAGCTCGGGGACGCTGGCCAGGAGAAACCAAGTCCTGCATGTGCCAAAGCCTCACACAGCGCAGGCAAGGGGAAGCCTCCCCGCCCCTCAGCGAAGCTCTGGAGTGGCGAGGTTGGGGGGGGGGGGGGAGAAGTGATTTACAGCCTCTTTGTGTCCTGACCCTGCAGGCTCCACAGCAGCTCCCCGGGCAGGGGCTTAAAACCTTCTTCACCTGCCTCCCCCCACCCTGGGTCCATCCTCAGAGAGCGTGGGGCTGCTCCTTCCCCTAGGCACTCTCCACTGCTGAGCCACCTCTCTGGCCAGGTTCACTGAAGCCACTGCAGTCTGGTTCCCTGGGCCCTGGTGCACAATGCGTCCTTCGTTAACCCCTTCCTGCCCACACTGTAGCTGGAGGTCAGGAGGTGGCTGGGTTATGTCGGTGGCCAGCAGCAGCCTGGAGGTGTTAGCTGCGTTTGACACTGTATGGGCAGGAAGGGACAAACTGCTTCCAGCCACCGGGATGGGTAGTGGGAGGGAAGAGATGAGCTCTGCAAAGACACGGGCCAGGTCATCCCTTCCCTCCCCTCCTCCCCTGCGTCTGGAAGTAGCTCCCGTCCCTTCCCTCCCACACAGTGCGGAAAGGCTGCTGCTAGTCACGTTCTGGTGTGAACCCTGGTAGAAATCTGGGGGGGGGGAGGCATGTGACCGTGCATGCCCACCCCATGTGTTGCCTCAGAAAGACGCGGTGCCAGGTACCAGAAGAGGTGGGTCCATCTTGGGGGTCCAGCCAGGCACGGAGGGCAGAGAGCGCCGGGCAGGGAGGGTCGGGTTGGTCGGTCACCCCCAGTGTGTGAGAGAGGTGTACGGGAGAGTGTGTGTCACCTATCCCCGTGTGAACCTTAAAGCCTTAAAGATGTAACCCTTCTGCCCATCTAGTTGGCAGCAACAAGGGCCGGGTTCTGTATCTAGGGGTTCCGCTTCAATAATGCAATGCAAAACCGGCTCGAGCCCCCACCCAGTGACCTGGGACAATTACATACCACCCCCTGGGTGCCTCTAAGAGGCAATACTTCCCCTCTCGCAAGCACGGAGTCTGAGTGTAGCAGAAAATGTTTAATAACATGAGGTAAACGACATCAGCATAAAATTGGAAAAACACCACAAACAGGATTCATAACACAAACCATGAGCAAAACCCCCCCAGCAAATTGGGCTGTGTCCTTTCCCTCGGGTTTTTGAATCCAGCAGCCCAGAAATCACCCAGAGTCCCCAAAGTCCAACACACCCCAAAGTCTCTTGGGTCCAGCAACCACCCAAAGTCCCAAAAGTCCAACAACCCCCCAAAGTCTCTGTCCCTGGTCAATGCAGCCCCAGAGTTCAAAGGGGGGGGGCACGCAGGGTGTTAAGGGGCACCTTACGTGATCCGAGGCCGACTGGCTGCCTCTCCGTGGGGTTCCACCGCAGCCTTCACCACAAGCCGCTCCATTCCACCAGCTGTCCCATGCGCCGCTCCTGCCGTCCCACAAACTGCTCTGGCAGCTGCTCCGCTCTGCTCCGCTCACCGACCTGCGAGCTGCTCAGCTCTGCTCCACTTCAGCCGTCCCTTGGGCCGCTCCCACAAGGCTCCACTCTGCTAGCTGCTCCTCCAGCCGCTCCGCTCACCGATCTGTGAGCCGCTCCAGTCCAACCGTCCCGGGGAGGCTCCACTCTGCTAGCTGCTCCGCCAGCCGCTTAACAATAGAGCTTCAGGCTCCCCCACTAGTTAACACAGCCTCAGTGATCTCAGCTCTTGGTAACTGTAGCTCTTTTGTGATTTCAGCTCTTAGCAATCTCAGCTCATAGTAGAGGAGCCCCAGTGCTAGTGCACCATTGTCTCAAAGTGAATTCAGCTCAGCAGCCTGTAACTACACTCCTAATAGAATCAAAGTTAGCTCTGATATATTCAACAGTGGAGAGAGGAGATAGTGCAATTGATGTTTCAAACTCAGGGGGAGGGGCTATACCATCAGGTACAAATATCTATCCCCATCCTCTCTCAATTCACTGGGTTTTGTAACCCATGCCCCTTGTCAAGCAAGTGCTACTTAGATAATGGAGAAGGACTCACTCAGTCCTTCTGTCATACAACAGTTCCACTGGCCTTGATTCACAGAATCAGGATAACAAAACTTTATTCTTCCTGCCCCAATAACAGAGAAACTGGGGATCCCACACCAGCCAAAGTAACCATTTTCAGTTGCTGTTGTTTCATGCCAGGCGGGTGGGTGTGCCTATGCAAACAAGATCAGACCCTAGAGCTCTTTTCCACACTCGCCATAATTCACCACCAGATGTCAGGGTAGAGCTCATCCTGACTCTGCTTACAGATAAGAAGGTAAATAAAAAGAATCCGAGTACGCAATATTTCTTTTTAACAGGGGCTCAGTCAACTTGATGTTAATTGGAACGTTTGTACTGCATAGTTCTGATTGATTGCCATTGAACTCGCTTGAATACGAGTAATTTTACCAGGTGTTCTGTATTCAGCATAGGGAAATATGTTCAACCTCTAGTAGAACCTCAGAGTTACAAACACCTCAGGAATGGAGGTTGTTCATAACTCAGAAATATCGGTAACTCTGAAAAAATGTTATGGTTGTTCTTTCAAAACTGAACATTGACTTAATACAGCTTTGAAACTTTATTATGCAGAAGAAAAATCCTGCTTTCCCTTTATTTTTTTTTAAATTATGTTTAACACAGCCCTGTAATATATTTACTTTTGTTTGTTTGTTTCTGCTGCTGCCTGATTGAGTACTTCTGGTTCCAACGAGGTGTGTGGTTGACTGGTCATTTTGTAACTCTGGTGTTCGTAACTCTGAGGTTCTACTGTACATGAGATTATACACTTAGAGCTTGTCTACACTACCTGCCGGATCAGCGGGCAGCGATTGATCCAGCGGGGGTCAATTTATTGCGTCTATACGCATAGACGCAATAAATCGACCACTGAGCGCTCTCCCGTTGACTCCGGTACTGAGGGTTACCATATTAAAGATTTTTAAAAAGAGGACACTCCATGGGGCCCTGGCCCTGCCCCTTCCCCGCCCCAACTCCACCCCTCCCCAAAGTCCCTGCCCCAGCTCTGTCCTTTCCCCTGAGTGCCCCGCATTCCCCCTCCTCCTCCCTCCCAGCCATGTGAAAAGGGCTGCCCGAGCGCTACCAGCTTCACGGTTTGCCCGGCAGCCCCCAAACCTCCAGACCCTGCGCCCCGGGCCAGGCGCTTCCCCAGCGCAGCCGGAGCCCGGGAGGGGAAGCGCCCGGCTGGGGGCACAGGGTCTGGAGGTCTGGGGGCTGCCCGGCAAACCGTGAAGCCAGTAGCGCTGGGGCAGCTCCGCTCTTCAGCTGCACAGCTGAGATGTCTGGGGGGAGCCGCCTGCAACTCCCCCCAGACA
>NC_048298.1:299879454-299923231 GCF_013100865.1 Trachemys scripta elegans | reverse complement strand
CCCCCCAGACACCTCAGCTCTGTGTAGCTGAAGAGCAGAGCTGCCCGAGCGCTACCAGCTTCACGGTTTGCCGGGCAGACCCCAGACCTCCAGACCCTGCGCCCCCAGCCGGGCGCTTCCCCTCCCGGGCTCCGGCTGCGCTGGGGAAGTGCCCGGCCCGGGGCGCAGGGTCTGGAGGCTGCCCGGCAAACCGTGAAGCCGGTAGCGCTCGGGCAGCTCCGCTCTTCAGCTACACAGAGCTGAGGTGTCTGGGGGGAGCAGCAGCAGCCACTGCCACAGCGGGGAATCCGCCTGCAGCTCGCAGCCTGCCGGAGCCGCTCAGGTAAGCAGGGGACTGAGGCAGGGATGCCGGCATTTTCCCGGACATGTTCGGCTTTTTGGTAATTCCCCCCGGACGGGGATTTGAGCATCAAAAAGCCGGACATGTCCGGGAAAATCTGGACGTATGGTAACCCTACGGTACTCCACCAGAATGAGACGCACAAGCGGAGTCGATGGGAGAGCATCAGCTGTCGACTTACCACGGTGAAGTTACCGCTTCAACAGTGAGGAGCTCAAGTGGAAAGGTGTAGGAGCACACCGGGGATTGCGGGGGGCCAGACAGGAGTGCGGGCTGGGGGTGTGGAGTGTGGGAAGTTTCACAGGCAGTGCACAGGTCCCACTATGGTTCAGCTAAGCCGTTCCAGAGGAAGGGTTGCAGGAGGCAGGGGTGCCCAGCCCCAGAGGGTGGAGGGAGAGTTGCTAGGAGCAGATGGGAAGCAGCCCCTGAGTTAATCTCCTTTTACTCAGTTAGAATGTTTTTCTCCTAACTAGCCTAGATTCCCTTGTGCACTCTAGCTCCTATGCGACATCATGACAATGGAAAACCATTGTAAAGGTGGGGTCTGATCTGCAAGTTAAATTGGGTTATGGAGTGGCTCAAAAATAGCTGGCACATACCACCAAATTTGGCCCCATATGGAGTAGAATCAAACCCTATCTGAAATGTGTGTGTACTAACAGTATGTCTACACTGCATTTTAAACCTGTGTTAGCAAGTCACAGAGCCCAGATCTAATGCAACAGTGCTAAAAACAGCTGTACAGATGTTCAGGCTGGTGCTGGGGCTCTGAACCCCGTGTCCCCCAGGCTTCATAGCCTGAGGTCTAGCTCAACCCTAATGTCTATAAAGAAGTTTTTAGCGCTATAGTGCGAGTTCCATGAGCCTGAGTCTGTAGACCCAAGCTCTGAGATTCGCTGCCATGATTTTCAAAACACAATGTAGATGTACCCTTATAGGTACTTAGAAGATGCTATAGATGTTGGTCTTTTTATCTAGATCAAGTAACATTTCTATGGTATGGAAACAGACATATCATAAGTGATACCAGACACCTCTGTGTTCTTGGGGAACCAGGGTGCAGTATCCAGCCTGACACATGAAAGACACCTCCCCGCCCCCAGCCTCTGCTTAAACCAAAACCCACCAGAGGAAAAAAACTTGAAGAGAGCAGTGAAGGGTGTTGGGAGACACACCTAGGCCTTGGCTACACTGGTGCTGTACAGTGCTGCAATTTGCTGCATTCAGGGGTGTGAAAACACCCCCCCCCCCAAGTGCAGCTCTGTAAAGCACCAGTGTAATCAGTGCCTGCAGCGCTGCAAGCTATTCCCCTTGGGGGGATGGAGTACTTGCAGTGCTGCGAGAGAGCTCTCACAGCGCTAGCGGCGCAACTACACTTGCACTTCAAAGCAGTGCTGTGAATTCTCAAGTGTAGCCAAGGCCCTAGACCCCTCCTGACAAGGGTGACAAGATTAAGACATCTCCATGAGCATACAGAATGGAGAGCAAAGACAACTCCCCTAGCCTCATCTGCATGAAAGATGGGACAGGAAGACATCTCAATTTACATACAGAATGGAGAACAGAGAACCACACTGAATTCTGGGACCAGAAAAAGCAGGGAAGCACTGCATCCTGGGAATCTCTGCTCCAGATGCTAATGAACCTATGTCTGCACACACCCAGCTCAGCAGTTATCAGACCAATTCTAGTAACGAATCCTTATTTGATATCCAAATACTGAAGCAGCCTAGTTGCATTGTGAGCTCCCTGGAAAAAAACACCACCCATAGCCAAGAGTGATCAGCTCCTATTGTCTAGTCTAAAGAAAACCCTTGAGTCATCATCTTACCTATAAACAAATCTATTGTTCTCCCTTGAACAATTGTATTTTCTCTACAAAAATCCCTACTCACCCCCTAGTCAGGGTTCTGATGCTTAGATCCAAACTAGGCATCAGTTCCACTGGAACTCCATCGTCTCCTCACTGATCATGCTGGGGGCTCTGCCTGCCTCTTGCCCTCAGGACCCTCAGCTACCACCATCATCTGGGAACTCCAACCAGTTCAAGCTTCAGGGAGCGGTGAGACCCCCTTCTCTTTCTCTCTCTCTCTTCGTTTTCCTGTCTGCCTTAGATATTAACCTTTAATCATGTATGTTATGTTGGTTTAGTCCTCTTGGTGTAGTTATCACTATTATTCAATAAATAACTTTTATGGTTAACTTGGTTGCTTCTTTCTCTCTTGCTGAACTTTACTCGTTTGTGTTTTTAGCTTCCCCCATTCACTCTACAGCAACGCTTCTTTTACCTAAGCTAAAGATCCCTGCAGCGCCCAAAATACTGTGGGGTTTGCTCATCAAGTAGGTTACTGCCAGTACAATTGTGATGTGAGAGTGGGGATAGGGACGTGCTGAATCTGGGACGCATAAGGGTAACAGTTTGAAAGTGCTGCTTGACCCAGCCCATGGAGCCCAGGGGCATATAAGGAGAGTCAGCTTGAAAGTGCTGCTTCATCCAGCCCAGTGAGTCCAGAGACATATAAGGGGTCAGCTTGACAGTGCTGATTGACCCGGTCCGCTCAGACTTGCTCTGTTAATGTATGTGTAGGTGTGTGGGTGTTCATCCAGTTATGGGGCTGGAGAAACCCAGCCCTAGGGAACCTAGGTCCTGCAGGATAGCTCCATTGGGAGGGGACTTGCAGAAGGGAGAAGTAGAGCTCCATATGAAAACACAAGTGACACAAGCAGTACATTGATAGGATTACAGAATCCCCTTCCCCAGAAAAGTAACCCGAATAAATGAGCGTACTCCAAAGTAAGGGGCAAATCTGGTAACATAAGGTCCTGACTTAGTAATGCAAAATGGACTAGTTATCATTATCGCCAAAAAGCACTGAGGATGTAGTTTGTTTTTAATTGCATGGCAGTATGGATCCTTTGTTTGGTTTCTGTGACACAGAGACCACATTTTCAAAAGTGGTCTGAATGTTTGTGACAACACTTGTTTGCATTTGATGCCCAGCCACATGATTGATGAATGCAAAGCAAATGATCTTTGTGCTCAGACTGCAAGTTTTTTTCATAGGCAAAATTGTGGGTTCTTGAGCCCCATTGAATTACTCCCCTTTTGTAGCTATGTAACTCCATGCATTTAGTTCCCATAGTGTTGTACTAACTTGAAACTAGAGTCATACACTGGGGACTGAAAACCTTGGACTTTTTGACTAACTACATGCCTGCTTTGGATGTGCCCTGCTACTTATTTTAAAGTTTGGCATCCAAAAGCTGAGTTACAGATGTTTTATGTTGATACAATATATGTATTTATTACGAATATGTGAAGTCTCTTGTGCACACTTTCAATTAGATAAAATTTTGCTGGAAAACTGTTAGGTTTTCAATATGGGTGCTTTACCTTATGATATCTCATACAAAATTTGGGAGATTATCTCACTTGGGACAGAATTACCAATGTGAGGTAACTTCTGCAAGGCTCCTGCACTGTAAAATTTAGCACTACATCACTGCCACTGAGCATTCTGTATAAATGTGTAAACAGATTTCAGAGTAGCAGCCGTGTTAGTCTGTATCCGCAAAAAGAACAGGAGTACCTGTGGCACCTTAGAGACTAACAAATTTATTTGAGCATAAATTTTCGTGGGCTGCTGTGGGCTACATCCCACTTCTTCAGATGCAAGAAGTGGGCTGTAGCCCACGAAAGCTTATGCTCTAATAAATTTGTTAGTCTCTAAGGTGCCACAGGTACTCCTGTTCTTTTTGTGTAAACAGAACATTTCTGTGTGCAGATGAGTTACATCTTGTACAGATAAGAGGGGTATATGTTCTGATTTTCCACGATGGGAAAGGGAAGCAAAATGTTAGATTTCATACTCATGAAGGGGCAGGACAGGGCCCTATTCTTGCACCAGGGCCCTCTGGGCCTGGCTGTGCCCCACTGGAGAGCATGTGAGGGGACGAACGCAGCTGCTGAGAGGGGGTGAGGAGAATGTGAGGCGCAAGGCACAGCTGAGGGCAATGGAGAGTGTAGGGGGGAGGGCCCCGTTGGGGGCAATGCAGAAGTGCATAGGGCGAGCCGGGCCGAGGACGTGAGGGGGTTGGGCTGTTTGTCATTGTGGCGCAGGTCGGGTGGACTGTGGAGCCAGGCGGGGCACTGCGGGAGAGAGCAGCACTTGTTGGCTGTTGTTTCCGGCCGGAGGCGGAGCCTGCAGGGGGATATATCCAGCGGGAGCAGCCCGGCTCCCCAACCCCGCCGTCCGCACCGAGCCCCGGCCAGTTTCCCGTCTCGCGTGCTGCCGCGTCCTCTCCATGGCCAAGCCCAGCCCGAGCCCCATCTCCTCGGGGGAGCTGCGCGGCCCGCGGACCTGCGACTGCGAGCTCGCCTTGCTGCCGCTGCGCCAGCTGCTGCTGCTGCAGCCCGACTGCTTCCAGCTGCGCGGGGACCAGCTGGCCGTGCTCCGCCCGCCGCGCCACCGGCCCGCCGGCGGCTTCACCGTGCTCAGCGATGGCGCCCTGCACCACGACGGGCAGCGCCACTGCCGCCTCACCGGCCACTTCAAGAGGTACCGAGCCCCGCCCGCTCCGGGAGCCCTGTCCCGGATCCTCGCGCTGCAGCGCTGCTACATGTCCTGTTGGGGGCCCCGCCAACCTTCCCTCGCTGGGCTGGGGACCCTACCAGGGAGCCTCCCTGCCCCAGACTTCATCTCCCTGGGCCCCTTCCCCTGCCCTGTGCAATGGTGGGGCATTAGGGGACAGATGTGGGTGCTGCCTGTACCGTAAGAACCAGTGGTCCAGGTAGCCCAGTATCCTGTCTTCCAACAGCGGCCAATGTCAGGTGCTTCAAAGGGAATGAACAGAGCAGGCAACCAGCTAGTGATCCCTCCCCGCCTCTCCCAGGTTCTGGCAGGCAGAGGCTAGGGCTATCCAGAGCAGGGGTTGCATCCCTCACTAGCTTGGATATAGCCACTGATAAATCTACTTCCATGAATTTATCTAATCCTTTTTTTAATCCAGTTATAATTTTGACCTTCACAAAATCCCCTGGCAACAAGTTCCACAGGTTGGTTGTGTTGTGTGAAGAAATCCTTCCTTTTGTTTGTTTGTTTCTTAAACCTGCTGTCTATTGATTTCATTGGGTGACCTAGTTCTTGTGTTATGTGAAGGATTAAATAGCACTTCCTTACTTACTTTCTCCACACTAGTCAAGATTTTATAAACCTCTATCATGTCTCTTTTCCAAGTTGAACAGTCCCAGCCTTTTTAATTTCTCTTCTTACCCTCTGGGCATGTAGAGCATGTCCAGCACCGCAGCTTCAGAGTGCAGGGAGGATGGGGACAAAGGGCATAAGGCGAGTGTAAATTCTACTCCTGTGGGAATTCTGCGTCACTGCATGCATACAGAATTCATGTCCCCTGCAGAGAAATGGTGGGGAAACAAAGGGAAGCTGCAAGAGCAGTCACACCTCTCCCCAGCTGTGCAGATTCATAGTTTTGGGGGCCTGGAGTAGCTGGCGGAGAGGTAAATGAGCATGGGGCTGGGGACGCCCCAGCCAGTAGCACCTACCCTACACCAGGCTCAGCTGCTAGTCCTGGGGAAATGGGGAAGAATGGGACTTCCTCTTCTCCTGCAAGGAGCAGCTGGGTCAGACCCACCTCCCAGAAACCTCACCCAGCTGCAGGAAGCTCTGCATACCCTCCCCTCCCCCCCCCCCCCCGCCCCCCTCACTACTTAGCCACGCAGGAAGGGGTCACTGTATGGGGAGTTGCTCACCCATCCGCCAACCCCTGTGCATGTTGAACCCTCCTGCTGCACCCTAACCCCCCCCCCCTGCATCCAGAGTCCCCTGCACCCAGAAGTCCCCTGCTGAGCCCCCCCCACACTCAAACCCCCACCCGAATGCAGGGGTGCTAGAACAGTTTGTATAGTGGGGCTGCTGAGAGCCATTAAACCAAACTGTAAATGCTGTATCTTATGGAAACCCCTTCAAGCCAGGGGCTGTGGCAGCACCCCTAGTTCCAGCATCTGTGCCCCAAGGAGCCCTACATCCCCTGCACCTGGAACACCCTGACCCCCACCCCACTGAGCCCCAAGCCACGAAGCTCCACTCCCCCAGTGCTCAACCCTTCCCACCAAGCCTCATCCCCCACATCCAGACACCCCTACTGAGCCCCAACCAAGTTCACCTGGACCCACCTGCAAAGTCCCATTCCTCGGCACATGGAACCCCGCAATGAGCCTCTGTGCATCCTGATCCCCCGTGCACCTGGACCCTTCAATCATTCCACACAGAACCTTCTCACCCCACACCTGGATCCCCCCTTGCTAAGCCCCTCTACACTCAGATCCCACCAAAGTGAGCCTGCTTGTTCCACACCTGGATCAGGGATCAGGGCTGGGCGTACGAGACTCTGTCCTGCTCGCTCACTATTTTGGTGCACCTGGCATGGAGAGGCAGGGCCCCAGGGTGTTTCTGGGGCAATCCCGACCCTCGCGCTGTGTCAGGGTCAGGTGTAGCCTCATCGCTGAGTTCGTGTCCCAGGGGTGCTGCAGGGTGATCTCCCACCTCTGTGCACCCAGTGGCTTGTGCTCCCTTCTGCCATGCTGGAGCCAGGGCCGGATTAAGGCATAAAGTAACTAAGTTACAGCTCAGGAACTCACAATATGAGGGGCTTCTAAAAAAGAAAAAACACTTCAAATTTTATCAAAATCAGTTGATAAATAAAGGAGATATGGGAAAAAGAAGATTCTCTTTAAATATAGACACTTTTGTTCAAATATGACAAATACCCTTACCCTTCACTAATTGTTCATTATTGACAGGCGGGAGGCCCGGGCTGAAAACCCTCCCGATAATTGCACTTGTAAATTTAGTATTTCTAGGAGTAAGTCTGCTATCAGTCTTCTAGGGTAGTGTTTTGTTGGCCAGGTGCTGCTGGTGAAATTCTGACCATGCCTTCATAACTTATTTAAATAAATATCACTGCTGATAAAATCTGGAAAAATGTGAGGTCAGAGACGGTAGTGTCGTGAAGCAATCCTGCCAAGCTCATACTTGTATGGGACTTGTCCTAGGAGTGACGTCATGTTTAGCATCCCCCTTGGCTGGTAATAGCCGGCAGGCTGCCATCTTTCGTTTCTCAGTCATATAGTGCCTTCGCTCCTGTTTTCCTTCATTTGCTTAAGTGTTAGTGTGTTTTCTTCTTTTGGTCTGTACATATGTACAATTGTGTATTTTAGTGTGCATGCCGTTTTCTGCTTCATGCGCTATCCATGCTTCACATGATTGAGTTTGCAGCTGATCATCTTATGGACTTGGGTCAAGTGGATCTTGAGGAGGATACACTTGTCTTGGCTTCCCTCCTTCAGTTTTGGGAACCTTCACAATAAATATCAGAGAGTGCTGACGAAAGGATAAATAGAGGGTTTTGAGAGAAGTGAAGGAAGATATACATATATATCAAAATATTCTGAGTACTTGGTGAGCAAGTTATTTCAAACTATGTGCATACACAGTAACTCCTCACTTAACGTCCAAGTTATGCTCTTGAAAAATGCAACTTTAAGCGAAATGATGTGAAGCAAATCCAATTTCCGCATAAGAATTAATGTAAAGGGGGGTTAGGTTCCAAGGGAAATATTTTGCCAGGCAAAAGACACTGTATACATATACAGCATTAGTATTAAATTGTTTAAAATTATTTAAAACTTTACTCA
This sequence comes from Trachemys scripta elegans, assembly GCF_013100865.1. Lineage (NCBI taxonomy): Eukaryota > Metazoa > Chordata > Testudines > Emydidae > Trachemys > Trachemys scripta. The sequence continues at coordinate 299,915,180 of NC_048298.1, read as the reverse complement.
CCAATGATTGTGAAGCTTGGTTGAGGCAGGCATGTAGTGGGGTCAGGGCACGGGGGCTTGCCCTGCTCCGCCCGCCAAGCATTCCAGCCGGGGAGCGGTGTCAGGGCACGGGGCCTTGCCCCGTTCTACCTGCCCAGGGCTCCTGCTGGGGGTTGGGATAGGGGTATGGGGGCTTGCCCTCGTGCCCCGACCCGGTCCCCGGCAGGAGCACCGGGTGGGCAGAGTCGGGGGAGCCAAACAACGTTATAAGGGAACATTGCAGAACTTCTCTAATAGGTCCGCAACCTAATAGTGAAACAACATTAACCGGGAGGACGTTAAGTGAGGAGTTACTATATGATTTATAGTGGTGGTTCTCAAACTTTTGTACTGGTGACCCCTTTCACATAGCAAGCCTCTCAATGTGATCTCCCCGCCTCCCTTATAAACTAAAAACACTTTTTAATATATTTAACACCATTATAAATGCTGGAGGCAAAGCGGTGTTTGGGGTGAAGGCTGACAGCTCACAACTCCCCATGTAAGAATCTTGGGACCCCCTGAGGGGTCCTGACCCCCCAGTTTGAGAGCCCCTGATTTATAAGCTATTGAGGCCTATAATAGTCATTATATATGCTTAAATATAGGCTAGTTTTTCTCACTTTCTCAGTGCCTGTTCAGAGATTACCAGTCCCTTTTTTTTCTCTTTCACGCATATAGCTTTGGCCTGGTCTACACTATGACTTTAATTCGGATTTAGCAGTGTTAAATCGAATTAACCCTGCACCCGTCCACACAACGAAGCCATTTATTTTGAAATAAAGGGCTCTTAAAATCAATTTCTGTACTCCACCCCGACGAGCGGAGTAGCGCCAAAATCGATATTGTCATTTTGAATTAGGGTTAGTGTGGCCGCAATTCGATGGTATTGGCCTCCGGGAGCTATCCCACAGTGCACCATTGTGACCGCTCTGGACAGCAATCTGAACTCGGATGCACTGGCCAAGTAGACAGGAAAAGCCCCGCGAACATTTGAGTTTTATTTCCTGTTTGCCCAGCGTGGAGAGCACAGGTGACCACAGATAGCTCATCAGTACAGGTAACCATGCAGGCCGATAATCAAAAAAGAGCACCAGCATGGACCGTATGGGAGGTACTAGATCTGATCGCTATATGGGGAGAGGATTCAGTGCTAGCAGAACTTCGTTCAAAAAGACGAAATGCCAAAACTTTTGAAAAAATCTCCAAGGGCATGATGGAGAGAGGCCACAATAGGGACTCAGATCAGTGCCGTGTGAAAGTCAAGGAGCTCAGACAAGCCTATCAAAAAACAAAGGAGGCAAAAGGTCGCTCCGGGTCAGAGCTGCGGACATGCCGCTTCTACGCCGAGCTGCATGCAGTTCTAGGGGGGGCCGCCACCACTACCCCACCTCTGACCGTGGATTCCGAGGCGGGGGTAATCTCATCAGCTACACCTGAGGATTCTGCGGACGGGGAAGAGGAGGAGGAGGACGACGAGCTTGCGGAGAGCACACAGCACTCCGTTCTCCCCAACAGCCAGGATCTTTTTCTCAGCCTGACTGAAGTACCCTCCCAAGCCAGTATCCAAGACCATGACCCTATGGAAGGGACCTCAGGTGAGTTTACCTTTTAAAATATAAAACTTGTTTTAAAAGCAAGCGTTTTTTAATGATTACTTTGCCCTGAGGACTTGGGATGCATTCGCGGCCAGTACAGCTACTGGAAAAGTCTGTTAACGTGTCTGGGGATGGAGGGGAAATCCTCCAGGGACATCTCCATGAAGCTCTCCTGGAGGTACTCCAAAAGCCTTGCCACAAGGTTTCTGGGCAGTGCAGCCTTATTCCGTCCTCCGTGGTAGGACACTTGACCACGCCATGTTAGTAGCAAGTAATCTGGTATCCTTGCATGACAAAGCCTGGCAGCATATGGTCCCCGTGTTTGCTGGCATTCAAGCAACATCCGTTCTTTATCTCGCTGTGTAATCCTCAGGAGAGTGATATCGCTCATGGTAACCTGGTTGAAATACAGGAATTTAATTAAGGGGACAGAGGTGGCCGTTCCTACTGGACTGTTTGCCTGTGGCTGAAAAGAAATCCTTCCCTGCAGTTAGCCAAGCGCGGGGGGGTGTGGAATTGGCCCAGAGCTTTTCACGTTTGGCTAGCAGGGATCTTCCCTGATACCAGCCATGCGGTGGGGGGAGGGATAAAGTGATCATCCAGAGAATTGGATTTGGGGGGGAGGGGCAGTTAGTTTGTTTTCTGCTGCTGAAGGTTAACAGGAAAACCGCAGCACTCAACGGGCTTTGCTTGGTATGTGGGAAAGGAGGGCGCAGAAGCCGAAAGACAATGGCTTACCATGGCTGCATGCAAGTCGAATTCTGTTGCCCGGACCTGCGTCTGTGATCTCTAGCAGCAAAGCCACAGGCACTCAATATTAAGAGGCAAAATGCGACCTTGCACAGAAATCACATGTGCTATGTAATGTGAATAGTGTTGGTCACCGTGAAAGAATATAAGCATTGTTCTGTAAAATGTATCTTTTTAAAAAATTCTCTCCTTTTTTCCCTCCCTCCAGCAGCTGCAAATTTTTCAAGGCTCCCTCCTCCGTCCCGAAGGCTATCTCAGATAAGGCGTCAGAAAAAGAAGACGTGAGACGAGATGTTCGCGGAAATCATGGAATCCACCCGCAGTGAAAGAGCTCATCTGAATCAGTGGAAGGACACGGTTTCAAAGTATAGGAAAGATGCCAGTGAATGTGAGGACAGGAGGGACCAACGTGAGGAGAGGAGAGATGCTTCAGATAAGAGGTGGCGGCAGGAAGATCAGAGGAGGCAGGATGCAATACTGGGGCTGCTGCGTGAGCAAACAGACATGCTCCAGCGTCCGGTGGAGCTTCAGGAACGGCAGCAGGATAACAGAGTGCCGCTACAGACCCTGTATAACCCCCCACCCCCTTCACCATGTTCCATACCCTCCTCACCCAGACGTGTAAGAACGCGGCGGGGGGGGGGAGGCTCCGTACACCCTCCCATTCCACTCCAGTGGATAGCCCAAGCAAAAGGCTGTCATTTTTTTAACCTTTTCCTTCCCGCCGATCCTCCTCCCAAACCCCACCTGGGTTCTCTCCCTCTTTTTATAATCAATTAATAAAGAATAAGTGATTTTTAAACGATAGTTACTTTATTTCCTTTGAAAGCAAGCTGGGGGAAGGGGGAGGGTGAGTTCCTTACAGAGAATGAGTCAATAAAGGGGGCGGGTTTTCATGAATGAGAAACAAACAGAAATTTCACACTGTAGCCTGGCCAGTCATGAAACTGGTTTTCAAAGCTTCTCTGATGTGCAGCGCTTCCTGGTGTGCTCTTCTAATCACCCTGGTTCTGGCTGCGTGTAATCAGCAGCCAGGCAATTTGCCACAGCCTCCCACCCCGCCATAAAGGTCTCGCCCTTACTTTCACAGAGATTGTGGAGCACACAGCAAGCAGTAATAACAATGGGGATATTGGTTTGGCTGAGTTCTGAGTGAGTCAGTAACAATCACCAGCGACCTTTTAAACAGACAAATGCACATTCTACCACCATTCTGCACTTGCTCAGCCTGTAGTTGAACAGCTCCTGACTCCTGTCCAGGCTGCCTGTGTATGGCTTCATGAGCCATGGCATTAAGGGGTAGGCTGGGTCCCCAAGAATAACTATTGGCATTTCAACATCCCCAACGGTTATTTTCTGGTCCGGGAAGTAAGTCCCTTGCTGCAGCCATTTAAACAGAGTAGTGTTCCTGAAGACGCGAGCATCATGAACCCTTCCCAGCCAGCCCGCGTTGATGTTGGTGAAACGTCCCTTGTGATCCACAAGTGCTTGCAGCACCATTGAAAAGTACCCCTTGCGGTTTATGTACTGGGTACCCTGGTGCTCCGGTGCCAAGATAGGGATATGGGTTCCAGCTATCGCCCCACCACAGTTAGGGAATCCCATTGCAGCAAAGCCATCCACTATGACCTGCACATTTCCCAGAGTCACTACCTTTCGTAGCAGCAGCTCAGTGATTGCTTTGGCTACTTGCATCACAGCAGCCCCCACAGTAGATTTGCCCACTCCAAATTGATTCCCGACTGACCGGTAGCTGTCTGGCATTGCAAGCTTCCACAGGGCTATCGCCACTCGCTTCTCAACTGTGAGGGCTGCTCTCATCTTGGTATTCTGGCGCTTCAGGACAGGGGACAGCAAGTCACAAAGCTCCATGAATGTGCCCTTACGCATGCGAAAGTTTCGCAGCCACTGGGAATCGTCCCACACCTGCAACACTATGCGGTCCCACCAGTCTGTGCTTGTTTCCTGGGCCCAGAATTGGCGTTCCAGGGATAGAACTTGCCCCATTAACAACATGATCTCCAAAGCACCGGGGCCTGCGGTTTGAGAGAATTCTGTGTCCGTGTCATGTCCTCATCACTCTTGTTGCTGCGCTGCCGTCGCCGCCTCCTCCTCGCCTTGTTTTTCTGGTCCTGGTTCAGCATAAACTGCATGAGAATGCGCGAGGTGTTTACAATGTTCATGACTGCTGTCTTGAGCTGAGCGGGCTCCATGCTTGCCGTGGTATGGAGTTTGTAGTGTTCACCCAGGAAAAAAGGTGCAAAATGGTTGTCTGCATTGCTTTCATGGAGGGAGGGGTGAGGCTGTACCCAGAAGCACCTGCGACAATGTTTTTTGCCCCATCAGGCACTGGGATCTCAACCCAGAATTCCAATGGGCGGGGGAGACTGTGGGAACTATGGGATAGCTATGGGATGACTACCCACAGTGCAAAGCTCCGGAAATCGATGCTAGCCCCGGTGCATGGATGCACACCGCCGAATTAATGTGCTTAGTGTGGCCGCATACATTCGACTTTATACAATATGTTTCCAAAATTCAAATTCTGTAAATTTGGATTAATCCCGTAGTGTAGACATACCCTTGTTGTCACTCTGTGTGCCCAAGGTATTTATTTGAGATTAGTCATCCTGAGGGAGACAGAGGATAAGAGAAGTGAACACAAAGAGAGATGTCCGCTTTTCTTGCAGCATTTTCTAGGCAATCTGCCCTAAACATTCTGTGCATTGAAAGTGACAAACTTTGTAGCTTATCGTTTTAGGACATCATCAATGACTTTGCTCTCCAAAAATCACAGAAGAAAATGTTTTAAATTTCTGTGTTAAAATTAATGTGATGTGCAAACAGACCTACTACAGGTTGCACTGCTTCCATTAAGTAAGCTGGTCTGTGTAACTTTAACTGCTTTTGTGTTGCTGTAGATATAAAATTTTCATATCTACTAATTAAGAAATCAGATGAAAATATGTTAATTTGAAACTATTTTATAATGCAAACAGGCATATTACAAGACATTTGTTTTAGTTAGATTATTGTTCTATTTTTACAACTTTGCCTTTGTATATATGCAAATATAAAGCTTTCGTCTTTATATATTCGATATCCTTTCTGTGATGATAAAAAAAAAATTTTTTACGGTATGGGGCCTCTTTACACTTGACATAGTTTAGGGCCTCAGAATGTCATAATCCGGCCCTGGCCGGAGCCTTCACATTTATTTATTGACAAATAAAATATGCAGAATTTTGCAGAATTTTAAAATACTAGGTGCAGAATTTTTAATATTTTTGGCACAGAATTTTTAATATTTTGATGCAGAATTCCCTCTGGAGTATAATTAAAAGAGCTGCAGCCCAGAGAGGAAAGGTGGTCCTGGCTCTAAACCCTGAGGTAAAGAGCACAATGCAACCCAGTGAGAGCACCATGATCTCTCCCACTGGGAGGAGTGGGGGAAGGTGGCCATGTAGTTTTATGGAGGTCTGTAAAATAGTGATTGAAAGTCATTGGGATTTGAGTGTACAAATAAGAGCAGTGGTTTTGGATGGGGCCAGCAGATCTGTCAAATGGCCCATTGGAAAAAAATTGTTTTGTTTCAACCAAAAGAACATAATATTTAAACCAAAGCTGCCTTTACAATTAGGCTGAAATGAGGGACCTCTAAATGAGCAGGACTTGGAAGGTTTGGAAACAGTAAAAATTGCAGTTAGGTGTGTCAAGTCCAAAGCAAACTCTTATCATAAAGTTGGGGGGAAAAAAAGTTCTACAAATCAGAGAGAAACTAAAAGAAACAGAACCCCTGTTTTTGAGTGTTCAAAGATACAGAGAGACAAGGTGGGGGAGCTATATCTCTTATTGTACCAACTTCTGTTGGTTAGAGAAAGGCTTTCGAGCCCCACAGAGCTCTTTGGGTCTGGGAAAGGTACTCTGAGGGTCACAGCTAAATACAAGCAGGGCCAACTCCAGGCACCAGCCCACCAAGCTTGTGCTTGGGGCAGCACCTGGAGGGGGGCGGCGCGGTGCTCCGGCTCCAGGGAGAGCGGAGCTGTGACTGGGCTCACCGCCCTCCCCGCGGTGCTCCGGCCGCCGGGGAGAGCGGAGCCGCAGCAGGCTCACCGCCCTCCCCCAGCGCTCTGGCTGCTGGGGAGAGCGGAGCCCCGGCCGGCTCGCCGCCCTCCCCCTGGCGCTCTGGCTGCCGGGGAGAGCGGAGCCCCGGCCGGCTTGCCGCCCTCCTCCCGGCGCTCTGGACGCCGGGGAGAGCGGAGCCCCGGCCGAGGAGAGCAGAGCCCCGGCCGGGCTCTCCGCCCTCCTCCCGGGGCTCCAGCCGCCAGCGGAGCCGCGGCGGGCTCGCCGCCCTCCTCCTGGCGCTCTGGACGCTGGAGAGAGCGGAGCCCCGGCCGGGCTCTCTGCCCTCCTCCCGGGGCTCTGGCCGCCAGCAGAGCCGCGGCGGGCTCACCGCCCTCCCCCCGGCGCTCCGGCTGGTGGGGGAGAGCGGCCCGCGGCCGGGCTTGGCGCCCTCCCCTGCCATGCTGCGGGGGGAGGGGGCAGCGGGAGGCTTTTTTGCCTGGGGCGGCAAAAAAGCCAGAGCTGGCCCTGAATACAAGGTGGAACAAATTGTTTAGCATAGGTAGTTAGCACATATTCTAAAGGGGCCATTCAAGGTGGAGCGGTCCATTAGCACCTCTGCAGTCATAGGACAAAGAGTAAGGTATTAGTGGGTTACTGATTGTTTTAATAAACCATAAATCCAGTGTCTCTGTGCAGTCCATGAATGTTAGTGTCTAACAACACTGCATACAAAGATAAGCAGGGCAGTTATGGATTGCAGTGGACTTTGAATAGTACTTTGAGTTCCTCATTCCTAGAGTCTAACATTTCTCCTTCCCTTCCTATGTCCCGGTGGCCTCCCAGTTTGAATCTGCTCCCAAACTTTCTGCACCTTGTATGTAGGAATCTCTATGATCCTGTTTCTGGGGAAGGAAACTAACCATGCAAAAATTACATGATTCTTTCAAGTACAGAGGGAGAAGCACTTACTCAGTGATTTGTTAAATTGGTTTGTCTCTTCTCAAAACTTAGGTTGCACTTGCCTTTGAAAATTAACTGAGGCCAAAATTGTGAAAACTGAGTGCCTAAAGTTAGTCTCAAATCCACATTCAGGCACTAAAGTACTAGTGGCTTAATTTTCAAAGGTATTGAGCACCTCGTATTCTAACTTCAGTGGGATTTGTCAGTGCTCAGTATCCGTGAAAATCAGGCCACTGTCTAAACTTGGACTTAGGATCCCGGATGTAGGCACCCAAATTTTTTTGCCTTAATGTGTTATGAGTTGCCTGAACTGTTTGTAGTTTTGATTTGGAGTTGATGCTTTTGTCTGTACTCACAATGGTATAAATGTCTAGTAGAGGCTTTTTATTTGTGTCTTGTAAGGTGCTGAGCACACTAGCACGTAACTGATAATAGATTACAAACTCATAAGAGAAAAAAAACTATCCCAACTCCACTGTAATACCCAACTCTCCACAAGAGGGATCTAAGCCAGAACTGTGACTCATGTCAGTGTGCAGCCTGTTCTGTTGCCTCCCAACCCAGCTTTCCTGTGTCTGTCCCGCATCCTGCAATGTATCCCTGCATGTTCCAAAAAGTGACTTATTTAGTTCTGGTAGGAAAAAGAAGTTGGTAGTTTTCACTCCCTCCCTCCCCCCCCATCTCCTAAAACCAGTAAGACCAGGTCTACACTTCAAAGTTTTGCTGGCATAATTATTTCGGTTGGGAGGGGTAATTTTTTGGGTATGACATAGCTATGCTGGCAAAAATCCTAGCGTAGATGCAGTTACACTGGTCAAAGAGTACTTTTGCTGGTACAGCTTTTTATTCACTGAACGGGAATAATCTTATACCTTATACTAGTATAAGTATATAATCTTATACTATTTAAAAAAAGTGTTTTTCCTGTACCAGTGTGGCTGTTAAGTGTAGATAAGACCCAGAAATGCTGGAACAATTTGTATAGTGGGAGTACTGAGACCCATTGAACCAAACTGTGAACCCTGTATGTAATGGAAGGAAACCACTTCAAGCCAGGGGGTGCAGTAGCACCCTTAGTTCCAGCGCCTTTGATAAGGCCCAACTTAATTATTTGAAAGTACCTCTGGTTCACATTGCTGTATTGCTGCGGGTCTGTTCATGTTTCCATTTTAAGCTTCTATTTTCTGAGATTTATAACTTGGTTGTAACAATTTTCTTTGAGTCAATTGTACAAAGTTTAATTTGAAACATTTCTTGTATATTTGATTATAATTCGTACGGCTTTAAATGATTGCAAAAGCAGTTTGTTTACAATATAGTCAAATTTCCATACTGAAAATGAGAGAGTCTGAAAAGTTGTATAGTAGGTGTGGTATTTTATTTTCCTTCGGTTGTGTTTTTGTAGACTTGCTGTATCAAACGTGTAGTCAGGACAGTCTGTATTTTCTTGACAAGGATTTTTCTTTTTCTTTTTTCATATAAACTGCACCATGAGTATAAACATTGCTAATCAGATGTAAATCGCATGTTGAGGGCTGAAAAACTGGAGAAAAATAATACAGTACTTTAAATTACACATTGCCATGTATTCCAAAAATCAGATGGCTAGAAAAGATATTTTAAAATCACACTTGCCACAAAGGCCCAAATATATTCTACAAAACAGACCACACCTTGTGCTCTAAGGCTATTACTTATTTTTTTACAACAGTCTGTAGAAGACTGATAGTGAGAAATTATTATGAGCTGCTTTCAGAGTGACTGTGATCTGAGATTTAAATGAACCAGATCTGGATGTAATTATTGTTTTAGTCCCCAAACATTTTCCTTTTCCTGTTATCTCATGTAGCAACAGCTGTATTTACCCATTTTCCAGTCTGTTTTGAGAGAGGGGGGTGAAGGAAAGTGTTCACGTGCTTTTTATATTTTTAACTGTTTATTTCATTTTGTAGTTTTATTACAAAGAGAGGTGGAATTACATAAAAGCAATCCAATATTGTCAGTCCTAAGTGTTCAAAAAAACAACCCATGAGTCAGTTTCCCCAAAAGCATGAGATTGGCTTCAAAATCATGTGATTTAAAAAAAAAGAGGTTTTTTTTATTATTTACCTTCTGGTTTTTGAGTATTTGGGGTTGTTTTCCAATCTTTCTCCAACTATTACAGCTAGAAACTTACTTATTTTAATGAAAGTTGAGAATCATTCATAATCTCATAATTCCAGAAGCAGAGACGTTAAGGAAAACACCTAATACCATGAGTTTTTTAAAATAAATCTACAGTATTGGCAACATTTTCAAACGGTGGTGCCTAAAGGTGTGCATCTAAATTAAAATAGTCTGGTTTTTCAGATGTGTTTTACTTAGATGCCTAGCTTTAGCCACTAGAGCAGGAGCAGGCAAACTTTTTGGCCTGAGGGCCACATCAGGTTTCCAAATTGTATGGCGGGCTGGTTAGGGGAGGCTGTGCCTCCCCAAACAGCCAGGCGTGGCCCGGCCCCTGCCCCCTATCCCCCAATTCCCCCTGCTTCTCGCCCCCTGAAAGCCCCCCCAGGACTCCTGCCTCATCCAACCCTCCCTGTCCCCTGAAGGCCCCCCTGGAACTCCTGCCCCATCCACACCCCCACTCCCTGTCCTCTTTACCACCTCCGGACCTCTCGCCCCGACTGCCCCCCGCCGCCCTATCCAACTTCTCCTCTCATTCCTGACTGCCCCTGGGACCTCTACCCCATCCAACCACTCCTTCTCCCTAACCGCCCTCTGCCGCCCCATCCAACCCCCAGGAGCTCGCAGCCCCGCCACTCAGAGCATTGCGCCAGCTGCACAGCGAGCTGAAGCTGTGGGGGAGGGAGAACAGTGGGGGAGGGGCCCAGGGTAGCCTACTGGGCCAGGAGCTCAGGGGCTGGAAAGGAGGGTCCCGCAGGCCTTAGTTTGCCCATCTCTGCACTACAGTTTCAAAATGCTGGTCTCCATCCTTAATGAAGTAATTGAATCACGTTCAAGCCCCTGCATTTCTCCATGGTTTTATGTGAAAAGAAACTTGAATAGTAGAAATCAAATTCGATTTTTTTAAAATAAAATTATACTTAAGAATGTACTTTACAAAGAGAGTAGCTAATAATGTTGTAATTGATTTTTAACAGGGATGTAGAACTCACCAGCCATCGTGATTATAAAGACTACAGAGAAACTATACTAACCAGACCACTAGTATTCTTCACAAATGTCAGAACAAAAAATTATTCCTCAAAAGGTATGTATGTATGTTATATAGTTCCTTTTCATTATTCGTGTTTAGACTTGCTTGATTAAAAATAAAGGGTGAGACAGATCCTCCAGCTGATGTAGATTGGCATAGGATCTGGCCCATTGTGTTGATCTTTTGGGATACGACAGCTTCCATTCTAAGATTGTTTTCAATTGCTTATAATTTTCAGTTGGGCTAAAATGTTTTACACCCTTCTTACAAGGCGTTGTTCCCCAGAAAATCCACAAAATATCCAGCAGTATTTAATGCTGACAGTTTGAGTTTTAATACTTTTACCCCTTATGGTAGTGGATTATTTACTTCTGGGAGAATTCTGCACCCCTATGCGTGCACAAAATTCATGTCCTCACAGATTTCTTTGGTTCCCTGCACAAAAATTACTCTCTGACAGGGAAGTAAAGGGAATCTGCAAGAGTGGTCATGCACCCCTCCCCAGCAGCATGGGCGCATCGTTTCAGGCATCCACAGTAGCCAGCGGAGAGGTAAATCACCGTGTTGGGGGAGAGGGGGTGTTTGGGGACATCTATGGGCATAGTTTGGAAGGCAGAGGGGGTGTTGCCCCCCAAACAGAGGCAGGACATGGGGGGAGGGGCACTCTGGCTCGCTGATTGCAGTTGGACGCAACCCCCTGGGTCCTAGTACCAGTCATCTTCCCCTTCTATGTGTGCTGGGCATGCCCTGCGTGGCCATCGTCCTGTTTTATGTACAAGAGTGAGCAGGGATGGCAGGTTTGTAGACATTTTGGTGGTGCCCAAACTCTGCCCCCCACCTGCCTAAGGCTCTAGGAGGAAGTTTGGGTTGAGGGAAGAGGTCTAGGGTGCAGACCCTGGGCTAGGGCAGGGGATTGGGGTGCAGGACAGGTGAGAGGTTGGGTTCTGGGAGGGAGTTTGGGTGGGGGAGGGGTCTGGGGTGCAGGCTCTAGGATGGAGTTTGGGTACAGGCTCTGGGGGTGTAGGAGGGGGCCTGGGGTTCAGACTCTGGGATGGAGTTTGAGTGTAGGCTCTGGGCTTGGACAAGAAGTGGGGGTGCAGGAGGGGGTGAGGGGTGCAGGCTCTGGGACAGAGTTTGGGTGCTGGCTCTGGGCTGGGGGTGGAGGTGCAGTCTCTGGGAGGGAGCTTGGAGATGGGAGGGGAGCTGAAGTGGGAGTGCAGGCTCTGGGAGGGGGTGGGGGGAATGCAGCGCTTACTTGGGACTCCTAGGCAGGGCAGGCCGGGAGTCTCCATGTGCTGCTACCCCAGGCACTGCCCCCGCAGCTTCCCATTGGCTGCAGGGGCACTTGGGGCAGGACACAGACCCACCCCACCCAGGGGCTGGAGGGAGGGGCTGGCAGCCATGTGGAGCGAGCAGGGAGGAAGCCGCTTAGCTCTGCTGCACTGCCAGTGGTGAGTGGGGCCCCCGGGCTGTTTTAAATGGCCCGGGGGATGTGTGGTGGCGGAAGGCGGGGCCAAGGGAGAGACTCAGCCCCAAACATTGCTGGAGCTGAGCCCTGGGCCAAGAATATTCCTGGTGCTTGCTCCTGCTGCCCTCCTCCCCCCATTGCTCTATCCACTTCTCTTCCCCATCCCATGCCCCTTCCCCTCCCCACTGCCCTCTATGCTTATGCACAACATGCCCTGCTGTCAGTCAGTGGGCACTCATCAAGGATATGCGACAGTCTGAAGTTGATTGTCAACTTCAGACTGTCGCATATCCCCAGCCTCCGCAGCATTGGCAGCCCAGATACCACTCCAGGTGGTGGTGAAGAGAGCCAGTGAACCAAGCGATCTTGTGCCACCTCCACCCCGCCAAAATAGCTATCAAACTATGCTATGGGGATGCCCCAGCTGGTGGCTCCTACCTGCCCCGGGCTCAACTGCTAGTCCCGGCTGGATTGGAGATGGGGGGAAGAGGGGACTTCCTCTTCCTCTGCAAAGAACAGTTGGGTCTGGGTCAGAACCAGCCCCAGAAACCTCCCCCCCCCTCTGCAGGAAGCTCCACATCCCTCTCCCCTCCTGCTTCCTGCCCCCTTCACTCTTCAGCCAAAGGGGGAGGGGTCACTGTATGGGGAGCTGCTCCCCCATGCATCCAGACACCCTCCTCCCCCCAAAGCCTCACCTCCTGCACCCAGAAGCTCCCAATGAGCCCCTGTGCATTCAGATCTGCCCCCATCCGCCTGAAGCTGGACCCCCGCTGAGCTGCCCACATCCAGATTGCTCCTCCCAGAACCCTCTCATCCCACACCTGGATCCCCAGCACACTTGGATCCTGCTGCGCTGACCCTGCCTGCCCACACCTGGTGCACCTGGCATGGAGGGGCAGCGCCGGTCCTTGCGCTGGGTCAGGGTCTGGGGGGAGATGAATGAGGGGGAGTAGGCTGCAGGGTGATTTCCCACCTCTGTGCAGCCAGTGACCTGTGCTCCCCACTGCCATGTTGGAGTCTTAACTTTTATTTATTGACAAATAAAATTGGCAGAATTTTTAATTTTTTGGCACGTAATTCCCTCAGGAGTAGTTATTATATAGGTGTGGATCCAATGGGAGCATGATTCCCTAAAGAGCAACTGCAGACATACATATATCGGTCATTGGAGAGGATCAAATCTGGTACCTTTGACACCAAAACCACAGGCTTCTAACATGAAGCTAAAGGAGTTCTCCAGTATCTGCTCCAAATAGCTGTTCAAGCTTTACCAGTTGCTGGGGCTTGCTACTACAGGGAGATGTGATCACACCATTTATCCAGTTGTTTTAGATGCATTAACAGAGCTATATGGGGATTTTGCACAAGGCCTGCCTGAACTTTTTTATTAGATGAAAATTCAGCCAATAATATTTGGGATATGGGTAGAGAATGGTCTAAAGCAGTGGTTCTCAACCAGGGATATACATACTCCTAGGAAGTAACAGAGAGTCCTGTGGCACCTTTAAGACTAACAGAAGTATTGGGAGCATAAGCTTTCGTGGGTAAGAACCTCATAGGGGTATGTAGAGATCTTCCAGGGGGTACATAAACTCATTTAAATATTTGCCTAGTTTTATAACAGGCTACGTAATAAGTACTAGCGAAGTCAGTACAAACTAAAATTTCATACAACTTGTTTATACTGCTCTGTATACTATACATTGAAATGTAAGTAGAGTATTTATATTCTAATTGATTTATTTTATAATTATATAGTAAAGATTAGAAAGTAACCAACTTTTCAGTAATAGTGTGGCCGTGACACTTTAGTATTTTGTCTGATTTTATAAGCAAGTAGCTTTTAAGTGAGGTGAAACTTGGGGTATGCAGACAAATCAGACTCTTGAAAGGGGTACAATTAGTAACATTTTAACTGTATCAGTTTCAGAAAAAACATACGCACTTATCGTGAACACACGACATCCTAAGATCAGAAGACAGATAGAGCATGGTATGAACACAGTAATATCCTCAGTGTTCGGAGAAAGTTACAAACTGCGGGTGAGTCCTGGATATGTGCTGTTAATAAGATACTCAAGACTGTTTGTGCTGAACATTAACTTTCCTTTTGGCTTGTGTGAGGCACAAACAGAAGTGGTTTCTGGAGGAAACTTGCAAATAAACAGATTTATAATGCATGTTTTGGTATAGCCTATTCTCTTTAAATATAAACTATACAACATATATTAAAATAATAATAAAAAAAACCCAATATGGGTTCAAAGTTTAGGCATCTGCTTTGTCCTTGGCAGTGAACTGAGATGTTCTTTAGTTGCCAAACTCAAAATTCTGTGTTTCAGATTTGTGGGTTTTTTTTTGTTTTTTTTGTTTTTGTTTTTTTTTTTTTACATTGCTAGCAAGTAAGGGTCCAATTTTGCCCTCATTTGTTTTTAATCTGATTAAACTTAAAGCATTCAATGCATCCTGTTGAGCAGAGGACATAAAATATTGTTGCTCTTGTGAGAGTGCCCAAAAGGGTAACAGCTTTATTTGCAGGAATGAATTCTAACTTATAAAATACTGTGAACTATAACATTATACCAATCTATTTTAGTGCGGTACATAACATGCATTGTAAGAGACCATTCAAGATGAAATGGCCAGTTATGACCTCTGCAGTCATAGGACAAGAAAGGCGTAGTTAGTGGGTTACAGATTGTTGTAATAAATCATAAATCCAGTATCTGATTACCGTTGATTGTGACAGTCTGTAACCCACTAACCTCCCCTTTCTTGTGCTATGACTGCAGAGATGCTAACTGGTCATTTTACCTTGAATGGGTTCTTACATCTTGTGTTAACAACTTATGCTAAACCATCTGTTCCACCTTGTATTTAGCTGTGACTCTCTTGAGTACCTTTCCCAAACACAGAGGAACAGCTTTGTGTAGCTCAGAAGCTTGTCTCTTTCATCAACAGAAGTTAGTCCAATAAAAGATATTACCTCACCCATCTTGTCTCTCCAATATCTTGGGACCAACACGGCTACAACACTGCAAACAATATGTGAGCATTTAGATAGCCTACTCAGTTTAGTACTGAATTTCAGCTACATGATGTTCTCCTGCAAAGCGTGGATTTCCATCCCCACCAGGCCCTCTCCATCCCAAAAAAGGAATACGGTCTGACTAAAAGTGGGTGGAAGCATAAAGTAGCACTAGTCCATTACAGTGTAGCAGAAAAAGCTGACTCAAAGGAATACATTTTGTGTAAATTACATGTCAACTTTAGTTGGAATCATTTATGCCCTTCATCTCCAGATGTGTAGTCATTAAAGCCCAGATCCTAAGGTATGTAAGTGCCTAATATCCTTTTATTTAAATGTACTTCACTTTGCAGATGGCCATGGGAGAGATTTTCAGATCTGCACTTCAGAAACACATGATCAATTAGCTAATTGCTAATAAAGGAAGTTAAGTGTCTAAATTCTTTTGAGGATCTGGGCCTATCTAACTGTATATCAGGTTACATGTTTCTTCATATCTGCAAGATAAATCAGAGATGCAGAATTATTATAGGGGGTATTATGTGGATTGCAACATTCTCCAGAGGACTTAGGGGACATAAAGCAGGGGTCGGCAACCTACAGCACGCGTGCCAGACACAGCACGCAAGCCGATTCTGAGTGGCACACTGCTGCCCACTGAGAGGAGGAGGAGGAGGGGCAGAGGGGCCGGAATGCACCACGCTGTGGGAAGAAGGGGGAGGGTGAAGCTTGGCTGCCACAGGATCAAGCTTCTGTCTCCTGCCCCTGCAGGGGATAGCGGTGGGGGGAGTCCCGGCCCCCCGCAGCTCCTCCGCCCACCGCTCTCCCCTGCGGGGGCAGGAGGCAGAAGCTTTGTCATGCAGCAGCCAAGCTTCCCCCCTCCCCTGCTTCTTTGCACAACGTGGTGCATTCCGGCCCCTCCTCCTCCCAGAGGAGCAGAGCTGAGCGCAGCGTGCTGGCTGCGCTGTAGAGCAGGCAGAGAGAGGTAGGGCCGGGCCTGGGGGAAGGGGGTAGAACAGGTCATATCCCTCCCAGCCCCCTGCCATGAGCTGCTCAGGGCAGGGGGCTGGGAGCACCCCCACGAGCCGAGCACCCCAGTCTTCTGTCTTGCACCTCCCCACCCCAACACACACCCATCCCTCTGCCCTGCACCCCCACAGCTCCATCCCTCTGCCCTGCATCCCCCCCACCCCCCCCCCCACCCCGCCTCGCGCCCCTCCAGTTGCCCCCACCCCCCAGCCTTCTGCCCTGCACCTCCACACCCCGTAGCCCTCTGCCCTGACCTCGAGTCCCCCCCAACACCCAGCCCTCTGCCCCGAACCACCTCCCCCCAGCCCTCTGCCCTGACCTCAAGTCCCCCCCAACACCCAGCCCTCTGCCCTGAACCCCCCACCCAGCGGGCTGAGCAGGCTGGTGGCGTAAGATCAGCATTTTAATTTAATTTTAAATGAAGCTTCTTAAACATTTTGAAAACCTTGTTTACTTTACATACAACAATAGTTTAGTTATATAATATACTTAGAGAGCGACCCCTTCTAAAAAAACGTTAAAATGTATTACAGGCACACGAAACCTTAAATTAAAGTGAATAAATGAAGACTTGGCACACCACTTCTGAAAGGTTGCCTACCCCTGACATAAAGCAATAAATGAATTACATTAAAACCTGACTGTAGCATTTTCATCTGTGACTTGTTGAGTGTTACTCTAGTATTGCTTAACATTCTGTAAAGGAAATCATTACTCATTTTGTTCAGACCAACATTCTGAAATTTCCAACGGGGGGAAAAAAAGCATATCTAATGATGAATGAACTGAAAAATATATATCTTTTAAAAATTTCCTCTGGGATGAAAACATTGGCATAGTGTTCTACTAAGTGTTTTATACCATCATGTGTGAGCAGCGCTTCACAAAGCAAATTGTGTATACAAAATGTGTGATGCTAGGTCATTCATATCAGATACTTATGCCAGGTTTACATTTAAAAAAAAGATTTGTTGCTATAGTTATACTGGCAAACTCCTCTATTATAGATGCCCTTGATATCGGCAAAAAATGCTTTTGCCAGTGCAGCTTAGACTGGTTTGGCACACTAAATAACCTATATTGGCAGAACACTTTTGTGCTGATCTAATTGTGTCTATACTGGCAAAAGCCCTAGTGTAGAAATGTCACCCAAAAATCCCATACCCAACCAACTTTGCTATACTGGTAAAAGTTTCTAATGTAGGCCTGGCCTTAGACATTATTCCTAGAATTTCAGAAATATGTACTCTGCGTGCATGAATAAATTATGTGTACACGTGACTATTTAGACTAACAGCTATTTGTGCATGTCATTTTTGCAGACACATGTACAATCACTGTAATTGCACGTGCAAATTTTTCATGCACACTTCTGTATATGCAATTCAGAAAATGTAGGCTCCGATAATTAGGTTTACACTCAAATATACTTTTGATAATGCTGTCCTTTGGTAGGAAGACCATTAATATCCTTTCAGGTAAGAGAATTTCTAAGAAGTACCGGTATATTTTGTGCTGTAAAGCCAGAATGAGGCACTAGGAAATAATCTATCCCCCAAAATAGGATTAGCTATTTTATTAGCAATTAGCTAATTAATCATGTGTTTCTGAAGTACAGAGCCGAAAATCTCTCCCATGGCCATCTGCAACGTGAAGTACATATTTATGAAAAGGTAAAATCTGGTTGGTAATAGGCAATCTTCATGTTATACAGAAGTCTGCCAAAATGTTTAGTTTCAGCACATTTTTTTACTGAGAAGACCATGATATAGCGGTGAGCATGGAATTTGAGCTTTAACTTGAATTTTTTTGCTTCTGTAAGACTAGACCCTTGTCAGGCTAATGTAGTTTTCACCCTTCAGTCTCGTCTTCATAGCACAAAAAATCTAGGACAATTGTAGTTTGTCAGGTTAACATTTTAAGGATGAGGAAATTATGACAATACAGGTATAGGCCATCTCTGGAGGGCAAAAAGGAACTATAATCATAGGAGTTTAGTATTCAAACATCTCTTCATTGAAGTCCCTTGCCCATTATATAAAGTTTATTTGAAAGCATCACTGCACCTGCTAGTATCACTAGGATCACTGCTTTGACACTTCTCCCTCTTTTCTCCCCGCCCCATCACAAGGAAAGGAGGGGGAAAGTGAGTCAAATGTCAAAGCAGTGATGCTAGTGATAGACAGCTGTGTGGTATGGGGATTAGAATGCTGCAGGTCTCCATGTCTGCAACTGCAGATTCAAATTCTATGGGTAAGTTTTGTTTTTTTTGTTTGTTTTTTAAATAGGATGTCACATCTAAAGTATAAGTTGTAAGCTCTTTGAGGCAGAGATCATGCCTTACATGATTTAAACATTTAACTATATATAATTTTTTTTTCCCCCCCAGTTTGATTTCCAAGAAGTTGTCAAGAATTTTTTCCCTCCAGGAAGCCATTTAGTTACCGGAGAAGACTTGAGCTTTTCCTATGAGTTCAAATCTGATGCCCTGTTTGATTTCTTCTATTGGTTTGGGATCAGCAAAAACACAGTTGCAGTGACTGGGAAAGTTTTGAATTTGTCCAATACCACTCCAGAAAAGAAAGAAATAAGCACTATGTTTCTAGAAAAAATGAGTGAACCTTATGTCCGTTTGAACAGTTTTTCAGACAGAAAATTCACCTCAAGAGGTAGGTTGATATCATACAAGACAAAAACCTACTGTTACTGCTTTTTAATGTACTATAACTCAACTCCAATTATTTGAACTCTGATTATCTAAAATCAGGATTATACAAAATTCAGAAATGTCCCCTGAAACACATTCTGGGTTTCTGAAATTCCATTTTTTTTAAGCCGGCAATTTTAAATGTCTCCTACATCATTTCAATAATTAGTGTGTACCTTCAGTTATAGGTGAAGCTATGCAGTGAGCAATGTAAAACCATCTTCATTTAGCATATCTTTATGACATAGAGAATGATTTTGTCATATACAACATGGGGCTTTGAAAAACCAAGCTCAGATAATATTTATTCAACACTTTTCCTGCTTTAACCCATGCACATATCATTAAAATCACTTGTATCACAGCCAGAATTAGAGTGCAAGTTCTTTGGCGGGGAGGGGGTAAATCATGTCATGATTTATTTGGGCTGCAAAGGAATTTGAACATTTTTTTTGGTGTTGCATAAATAATTATCTAAATCCAATAACCAAATGCCTCATAACCAATTGTCAACTAGTTTGTAAAAAAAAATTCATTGTTATAAGACTAAATTGGTAAAAATGTTCACCCAAGTTGAGTGCATACAGTAGTTAATTGTCCATGCTATTGGCAGGTTCTTTGTCTCCTCTGCAATTTTTTAAAAAATGTCCTGCTTTTTTACATGATGGCATGACATGTGCACACATACATATGCAACCCACAATGTCAGCTGTAAACAGCTGAAATAAAACTTTTTTCTTGTTGTTAATTACAGCAACTGGAGCTGTCCATGAGCTTTGATGGTGCTTTCCTGTTTTTTGTTGTTTTGTTTTTTGTTTTTTTTTTGTAGGTTATTATGATTAAGATTTTTAAACATGATACTTAAGAATACTCTGTGGTTTTTAAAAGAAAAATAGAAATGGATGGGAGCTTCTGCCCTAGGTTATTTTGAGGGACTGGCTGTCCCCATCTCCTCTCCTCTTGCTTCCTTTATCTCCTCTCCACCTTTTCTTTTTTTCTTGTACCTTATTTTCCTCTCATCTGTTCTTTACTACTTTTCCCAATTTCATCTTTCCCTCCTGTTCTCTCCCCCTTCTTTATACTCTTCTCAGCCTCCCCCACTTTTCTTTAAAAATAAGCTCTTTAACTCTACAGTGGTTATAATATTTCTCCAAAACCAACAGGAGGATAAGGAAGAGGAGATGTGAGAGAAGCAGCTCCACTTTTTTGCCAATTTGTAACTAACACTGTGACAAACTAATGCTCCTGCTCATAATGCACAAATAAAACTAGGCCCCCATCTTCCTGGATTGTCCAGTGCTCTAGCCTTGGTTACATCCCAACTATGCTAAACCTTCTAACCTTGTTGTAAATGTGTCCCGAGCTTGGTTACAACTGAAAAGTGAACAGGGCCTAAAGTCTCCTCTGTATTATCCCCACGGCACAGTTAAAACATTCCATTTTGTGGCGTACATGGGAATTTAACCATACCCCTAAAAGTCAAAATGTGCTAAAGTCAAAGGCCCCATCTATGACAGAGAAACAGTTTTAACAGTTGTAATTAAATTCATTAGCATATTGACTTGTCTTTTCTAACACATTTTGGAGCTTGGCCTGTGAACATTGTGCTGAACCATATTCTAATCAGGCTAAAATTATATTATCTAGAGAATTTTGCCTAATTCCTCGAACACTTTTTGAATCTGGCTAGAACATGGCCCAGATATAGCCACAGTTCAGCCTGGTCTATTAGAATGTGGGCTGAGATGCAACAGAGCTTAATAACCATTGTCAAACTTGTGTGTTTTCTTTGAGGACCTCTGGATATTCCCACTTGTGGGATCTGGCACTGAATTACCTTGAAAAGCTGTACACTCTTGTATGTAGAGTAGGGTGACGGCATCACCATCTCACAGGAACACTCATGGAATCCCCAACAGATGTGGCTTTTCAAGGCAGTTGTGCAGCTCAGCAATTCAGTGGTGCCAAATCCCACAAGTTGTGAATACACAGAGGCAACTCTTGAACAATTACTGGTAAGCAACATTTCTTTATAGAGGAGATGAACCTTTAAATATGTGAAATACTGCTAATTGTCCAGCAAAGGCTCTTTATCCCAAGAAGGGAAAATTTTTCCCTTCCTCTTAACTTTCAATGGGAGTTGGGTGTCTAGCTGCCCTGTGTGCCTCTGAAAATCTCCCTTAATCTCCTTTTTGGTACTCTAGACTCTAGAGCACTCCGCTTCTTTACTCTTCAAACTTGTAACTAAACCACTTCTTGCTCATGCTTTGGTGGTGGGCCTTACTATTTTGTTTATTTCCTAGTAGGTCTGTTGTAAACCATGCTCTTCTTACTATTTTTCAGATTCGATAGATGGTTTTAACTGCAGTCTGACACCACAGCCATCTTTAACAAATCCTCCTGTGAGAGTATGTTGAACCCCAAGAGTTCAAGAATCAGAAGGAAGACCAACAAAATTCATGAAATTGGTATAAAAATCATAAGACTTTCAACTGAGAATGCAAATGCACATCAATGCATTGCAGGAGTGAGAAGTTTGAGAAGGGAGGAGTGAGGCAGCTGTTCCTTGTTTGTGTCTAGGATACCAGGAAGGGATTCTGCTCTATTCTTTACTCTTCCATCCCCAAACATCATCCTGTTTCTTTTGAAATGGGCATCTCCATGGGAAGCAGAGTAGTCAGTGGGTATTGTGTAGCTCCTCTTTTCCTCTGTCCATAACACCAAGTCTGTTTGCTTACCACTGCAACACACACTGAGGCCTGGGCTACACTGGCGCTGTACAGCGCTGCAACTTGCTGCGCTCAGGGGTGTGAAAACGGTCCCCTCCCTCCCCGAGTGCAGCGTTGTAAAGCGCCAGTGTGATCAGAGCCTGCAGCACTGCGTGCTCACTCGCAGCGCTGCAAGCTACTCCCCTCGGAGAAGTGGAGTACTTACAGCGTGACTACACTCACGCTTCACAGCGCTGTGAATTCCCGAGTGTAGCCAAGGCCTCAGTACAGAATTCTTCTATGATTGCTACTTCACTTGCTTTGCCTAAACCCAGATGGTGAGGTGATTAGCATGGTTCTCCTGAAGACTTGGCAATGTGAGAATAGGTCTCAAATTGTTGGTTAGGAAACTGTTATCACAGTGTTCCAATAAACATCCAAGTTAGGCTCTGTTATCACTGGCTGTGGAATCATGTTTAAACACCTTTTTGCTGCAACTTCTCCTGAACTTTCTTACGACACTGGCCAAACTATGTTAAGCCAAAGAGTCTTCATTAAAAAATGTTTAAAACTATTCCTTGATCCCTGTCCACACAAGTAAGCCTAGCAGAGTTATAAACTAGTTTTGCTACAATCTGTTTTGATCTATGTTTAAATGTATTTTTAAACACGTTTCTGAGGCCAGTGAGGACTTGAGGACTGACTAGGCTGTTGTGAATCTAGAAGCTGGGTATAGTATCCAAGATTGTTTTCTAACTGTTGATCTAGAAATTTTTGGGGCGAAAAAAATAGAAGCTTGCGATTAAGGCAGAGGACAGGGAATCAGAAGATCTAAATTCTGTTCCCACCTCAGTCACATGCTGTTTAACCTCTCTCTGCATCTATTTCCAAAAATATGTAAAATGGGGGAAAAACATTTAATCTATCTCTCAGGAGTGTTGAGGCTTCATTGATGTTTGTAAAGCCCTTTCAGAGCCTCCTACGGGAGGTGCTAAATGAGTCCAATGTTGCTATACTTGTACTTTTTTAAAGTGGTCTGGGTATGCTGCTATCTCACTTGGAGATGACTGAAGTCTGAGACTATAAGTTATGCCTTGAGGCAAGTACACTATCATCTTCTGGCACACTAAATCAGTTAGTAAAAATCTTAAACTTCAATACTGTTACTTAAATCACAGTGTGTTTTGTTACTTAAAATGTTTTCCACTTACTGCCATTCTTTTAGAGGTTAAAAAAAAATTCGGTATAAAACCCATCAGTAGTAATGAATCTCTTTCCAAAGGAGGCTTTAACACAAAACAAGGCTGTACATTCACTTTATCTCTCATAGTTTGAGATTTTTAGCTGTAATTTGTTTGATGTCTTCATTTATCATGTGCATTTTATTGGTAGTATTTAAAGTGTCAGATGGGTCATGACTTTCAAAACTTTTAAAAATCAGCCACTGTTAATGGTTGAGCCATACATTGTCTCCCCCATTGAATAACTGATCATGGAAGAACTTCTTGAGAAACAGATGCATACAGTACACATGGCTCCTGAGGTTAAAATGACTGACATTCTTGATGACTTGGTGGAAGACTAAATTTCACAGTATTTTGTACACACTTCCAGATATTGGTGAGAATCCACATTGCCATAGACACTGGAAGCACCCTGGTAATTACTTTGATTCATAAAGAAAGACTTATGGTAGCTGAGAACTTGCCACAAAATTCTTCTTTCTTTCCAGAATACCTGTAAAGCAGCCTTGGAGACTATATTAATAGCAATCTTACATCTTGCAAAGTTTAGACTGAATAACTAATTTTGAAGATGCTTTTAATAAGTTTTCAATTATGCAGTTTGACAGAGTGGCAGCTGGCCTTGGTGACTAATTTTTTTTCTATATGTATGGTGTCTGAGTAAAACTGACTTTAGTAATAAACCTAATATACCATATCCTTTATAATCTACATTGTAATGAAGTTCTTCTGTATTTTACTGCTGGCCTTTGTGTACTTTTATTAAGCTCATGTATACTGTACAGTAGTCTTTTTTTTACTCTGTTTGAAGCTGTCTACTGTATATACTTGCTCAAACACCTTAATTTTGCTTGTTCAGAAAAAATCCTATGAGGAGTGGAATAATACTCATATTGTTAGAATACAGCATTAAATTTTGCTGGAATCCATCTATAAAGGGACTAGTCAAACTTTAAATATCTTGTAAACTTATTTTAGACATTTTCTAATATTGCATTGTATAGGACCACACAACTATTTTGTACATTTTTTTTGTACTTCTGTTTAAAATAGGTTATTTCCAGTTCTAAAGATTTGTTTTTAATGTATGATTCTACCTGTGTAGGCATGTGCCAAAACTGGAGCTGTCGATTAAAAAATTAATCAAACTGTTTAAATAGTATTCTATTGCTTGTTATATGTTTTGATGTGTTTTTTACATTTTCAAATATTGATTTGAATTACAACACAAGTGTACAGCACTCACTTTATTATAATTTGCACTGTAAAAAAACATTTTTCAATTCACCCAATACAAGCACTGTAGGGCAATCTCTTTATCATGAAAGTTGAACTTACAAATGTAGAATTATGTACAAATAAAACTGCATTCAAAAATAAAACTAAAGTTTTAGAGCCCACAAGTCCACTCAGTCCTAATTGTTCAGCCAATCGCTAAGACAAATAAGTTTGTTTACATTTACAGGAGATAATGGTGCCGGCTTCTAGTTTACATCACCTGAAAGCTAGAACAGGCGTTCTAATGGTACTGCTGTAGCCAGCGTTGCAAGATATGAATCTTTAGCACATCTGGCATGTAAATATCTCCCCTCATGCTTCAACCACCATTCCAGGGGACATGCGTTTATGCTGATGACGGGTTCTGTTCGATAACAATCCAAAGCAGTGTGGACCAATGCATGTTCATTTTCATTATCTGAGTCAGATGCCACCAGCAGAAGGTTGATTTTCTTTTTTGGTGGTTCGGGTTCTGTAGTTTCCACATTAGAGTGTTGCTCTTAAGACTTCTGAAGGCATTCTTCACACCTCATTCCTCTCAGATTTTGGAAGGCACTTCAGATTCTTAAACCTTGGTGCTGTAGAAATCTCACATTGGTACCTTCTTTACGTTTTGTCAAATCTGCAGTGAAAGTGTTTTTAAAATGAGCATATGGTGGATCATCATCTGAGACTCCTGTAACATGAAATATATGGCAGAGTGTGGATAAAATAGAGTGGGGGACATACAAATCTCCCCCAAGGAACTCAGTCACAACTTAAAAAATAATGTGTTAATTAAACAAGTGTCATCAGCATGAAAGAATGTCCTCTGGAGTGGTGACTGAAGCATGAAGGGGCATACAAATGCTTAGCATATGTGGCACATAAATACCTTGCAACACCAGCTACAAAAGTGCCATGCAAATGTCTGTTCTCAGTTTTCTGGTGATCTTGTAAATAAGAGGGCAGCATTTTAAAATTGGTGTTTGCAACCTTATTTTCTGTACTTGATAGCTAATGGATGGCAGTGGTTAATTTGCTGTATTGGTTCCATTATATGACAGACACAAGGCGGGTAAGGTAATAATTTTTTTTTAATTGGACCAACACTTGGTCCAATGAAAGAGACAAGCTTTTGAGCTACACAGAGCTCTTCAGGAATTTGTCAAGGGTGAGGAACAAGAGGGTTGAGTCCTAACAAATAGGAAGTAGGAGTATTTATCATTAGTTGGCTGAAGGATTTAATTACTAATTCTGCCAGTGCCAGCAGTAGGTGGGAGGAACCTCCAGTAGGTGCACTTTCAGTTCCCAAATCAGACCATTTGTTAGGAAGTTAAAAGCAGCCATGCACAAATCTATTAAAAGAGTGGGAAACTGACAGTTCTAATGACTGTCCTAACTAGTTCTAGAAAACAAGGACATAGTACTAGAATATCTTCCTCTACCACATTCAAAAAATGTTCTTATTTTTAAAACTTTTGATAAGTACTGCACCAAAATGTTTTATCCAACAGTACTAGCTCTCATGTTGTAGTGCAACTAATGGGGATAGATAGCACCTTTTAATGTCTAATTAAAAAAAAAAGGCAACTTGGGTTTAAGTTGTCCCTTCAAAGGTTATAAGAAAGAAGGGCACATTTGAAGTTTTTTCTGCCCCTTTTCACAGGAGAGAGAAGCTAAGACAGCAGTTTTGCTGCTGGTAAAAAACTGAAAAAGTTTAGTACATAAGCCAATCAGAAAAGAGGAATTGTAGTTGCTAAATTGAGTAAATCAGTTGCAGTACAGTTAAAACAAGCATCCGGGACAGTTTGATACCTTTTACTCACAATGCTTAATACCTAACCGTTTGACTAGTTCCAATTGCATTGGGACACTGGGACACTAGTGGCAAAGTATTCAAGAGTAAGAATACCACAATCAAACCCTCAGTGATTATGTAAAGCTTACACACTGAATAACAATCATCATTAGCTAGAGCACTGAGATTTGGATACTGTATGGCTACTGAGAAATAATTCTATTAATATGCAAATCAGAGAGCCAGAACCAGAGTGCAAGACACTGCGATGGAATAATGTCACATGTAATTAGTCTGTCACTAAAACAGATCTAAATTAAATGTTATATTGTTTACTGGAGCTGTACTTAACAAAAAATACACACAACCAAGGACAAGCCCTCTGCTTCATATTCACAGAGCCGCATTATTAAGTGTTAAACTGCACTTGTATTGCTCTGGGCAGTTTTCTGAAAACTGGCATTTCTGATCCCACGACCTTGGTCATGTAATATTGGTGACATTGGCATTGGTGGCAATGTAAGAGATCATAAGGTAGTTTCCTTGGTTCTGTATTACTCTTTACCTTAAAAGATAATTAAAATGTTTACAATAATTTCAATATTTAAGTAGGATATTTTTATAATCTTAGATTCCCATACCACCTTTATCACAGATTTAACTATACATCAGAAAAGTTGCTGCCCACAGCAGTCACATGAATGCCATCTTTGCTTAAATTTTATTTTCATGTGAATTTTTTATTTCATAAACTTTCATAAAAGTAGAAGGTGTAAAAGTGTTTTCTATTCAAGAAAGGGTGATTAGCAAGAATATTATTTTTAATTGTACTGCATAGAGTAGTGGGTTATGAAACAGTAAAAGATAAAGAGACATTAAACAGAAGCTGTCTTCTTTTTTCTTGTATAGTGTCTCCTTCATATACTATGGTGATTAAACTAGTATAAGAACCTGAACAGAATACAAAACCTAAACTTAATTTCCCCATTACTAATTTCTCCCTACTGCTACTCACACCTTCTCGTCAACTGTCTGTAATGGGCCATTCTCTTACTACTTCAAAAGTTATTTTTCCACCCTTGATATCCTGCTGTTAATTGATTTATCTCCTTAGACCAGGGGTAGGCAACCTGTGGCACGCGAGTTGATTTTCAGTGGCACTCACACTGCCCGGGTCCTGGCCACCGGTCCGGGGGGGCTCTGCATTTTAATTTAATTTTAAATGAAGCTTCTTAAACATTTTAAAAACCTTATTTACTTTACGTACAAAATAGTTTAGTTGTATAATACAGACTTATAGAGACCTTCTAAAACATTAAAATTTATTACTGGCACGCAAAATCTTAAATTAGAGTGAATAAATGAAGACTCGGCACACCACTTCTGAAAGGTTGCCAACCCCTGCCTTAGACTGACCTCACACTTGGTAAAGCAACCCCCATCCTTTCATCTATTTATACCTGCTCCTGTATTTTTCACTTCATGCATCTGATGAAGTGGGTCTAGCCCACGAAAGCTTAAGCCCAAATAAATGTGTTAGTCTCTAAGGTGCCACAAGGACTCCTTGTTTGTTTGGGGGGAGGGGGTTTGAGAATACCATTAGTTACCACATCCCACCCAGTGAGCTGCAGGAATGTGAGTAGTAAAGATTGCCAGGATGATAGGCATGAGAATGCAAATGCCTACAAGATAAGAGCAAAGGATCTTTTCATAGATTCCAATGCCAGAAGGGCTGTGTTATCATCTAGTCTGATCTGTATAACACAACTTTCCCAAAATAATTCCCACAGCATTCTTTTAGAAAAACACCCAGTCTTGCTTTAAAAATTGCTTGTGACAGAGAATCCACCAACACCTTTGGTCAAAAATGTGTGCACTAGATCTGGTCACTGTATCATAGCACTGGCTACATAAGGGCCAAATACAGAGGTAAAATAACGTCTCTGCTCCTACTTGAGTTTCCTGTGTTAACACATCCAAGAATCACATTAGCCCGTTTGTCTGCTGAGCCACACTGGGAGCTTATGTTCAGCTGATCATCCACAATGATCCCCAAAATCTTTCTCAGTCATTGCTTCCCAGGATAGAGTCCCCCATCCTCTAAGTTTGTCCTGCTTTCTCTGTTCCTGGATGTTTTAGCCATACTAAAATTCATATTGTTTACTTAAGACCTGCTTACCAAGCAATCCAGACCACTCTGCATCAGTGGCCTATCCTCTTCATTATTTACCAGTCCCCCTATTTTTAATCTCATCTACAACTTATATCAGTGATGATTTTATATTTTCTTCCAGTTCATCAATAAAATAATGAAATAGCATAGGGCCAGGAACTGATCCCTGTGGGACCCCACTAGAAACACACCCACTCAATGATGATTACCTGTTTAGAAATACTTTGAGACCTATCAGTTAGCCATCTTTTAATCTATTTAATTTGTGCCATGCTGATTTTATAACCTTGTTTTAATCAAAATGTTGTGCAGTAACAAGTCAAATGCCTTACAAATGTCTATTACAACATCACTATTGCCTTTAGCAACCAAGCATGTAATATAAAAAAATATCAAATTAGTTTGACAGGATCTATTTTCCATAAACGCATGTTAATTGGCATTAATTATGTAACCCTCCTTGAATTCTTTATTAATCAAGTCCCAAATTAGCCACTCCATTACCTTGCCCAAATCAAAGTCAGACTAACAGACCTATAATTACCCAGGTAATCCCATTTACCCTTTTTAAAAATTGATATATTAGTTTTCTGCCAGTCACCTAGAACTTCGCCATTGACTTATTGAAAATCAACATTAATAGTCCAGTCAGTTTGTCAATCCTCTCTTTTAAAACTCTTGGATGCAAGTCATCCAAGAGTGTTATCACATGATATGACATCATCTGTGTTCCCCCAAATACAGAACAGAAATATTTATTGAACACATCTATCTTTTATACATTATCATCGACGGGTCTTAAATTCTTTTATTTCTCAGAGCCCCCCCACACACACATCCCTCAACATGTTATAAAAACTCCAGGGGGTTTGAAAATATTTACCAGCGCTCCTCTCCGGACAGCACTGACTGCTAGCTGAATTTAAGCTCTGATTATTAATAATTTACCATTTCCAGCTAGTAATGAACCAATACTATTGTTATAATTCTTTTAACACAATATATATGAGGAACAAACTCCTTATTATCCTTAACTCTGCTGGTTATAGGCATCTCCTTGCTTCCCTTATCAATTTTCTACAATGCCTAGCTTCTGGTTTATATTAATTACAATCAACTTCCCCCTTCTTCCATTTGTTTATTTTTATTATATATAATAGCTGTGTTCCCTTCCTCTCTAAAACAGTTTCTTTTAAAACCAGCTCAGACCTTCCTTGATTGTAGGACTGCAACTTTTTGGACATCTAATAAAGTGTTCTTAAACAATTCCCAATTACCACTTTGTGATGGGTTCCATGGGGTAAAACCTGGAATTGTGAGAATACTTTGCCCCCTTAACTCTCCAGCCTACACTGTCTCAATGTTTTGCCAATGACAAGCAGCAAACCTCTCTCGGTGCTAAGGTCACTCAGCCACCAGCATGCAGAGGCACACCCTGCTAAGTGGCATGAATACTTTACAAGCAACTCGTGAACTATACAAATGGAAACACCAGCCACAAATCTTGCTGATTTGTTTTTAAATATGTCAAGTCAACTTAAACAAATGAGAAACAAAATTGCAATGAACAATATCAAAACAAGTAGATAAGCACTTTAGTCAGCAATTCATTTTCAGCCCTTTCCACATTTCCTTTGAAATAAGTAATATTTAAATATAACAATTTTATTTCCATTTCATTTTCCTTAACTACTTGCTGTGTAATACAACTGCAGGTAGTAACAAGTAAAGCTTATTGGGCAGTAAAACAATTGAAGTCTGCTCCACAATGGAGTCCATTAGACTATATCAGTTAACAGCTTCACATAAGCTGACCTTTTAATGTTCAAGCTACTGAAAGAGATTTGTCTCTAATACAGTAAAATCTGCACTTAAAGTATTTTCTCCTATGTTTCTTGTAGTCCCCAACAATCCTACAAAAAGCCTGTCAGTTCAGGGCATCCATCTCCTACAGAATTTACAGAGGCGGCCACTTTAATCAGACATATTAACAAAGCAGAACCAATAAGGAAACACTGTGAAGTAAGGGATTCAGGCCTCCTGGCCTTGGCTACACTTGCAGCTGTACAGCGCTGTGAGTTAAAGCTGCCTTCATACAGCTGAGTAGGGAAAGCGCTGCAGTCGGTCCACATTGACAGCTGCCAGTGGACTGTCGTGGCCACATTTGTGGCAATTGCATCGCCATTGGGAGCGGTGCATTATGGGCAGCTATCCCACAGAGCACCCTCTTCCCATTCTGGCACCATGGGTTGTGGGAAGGGGGTGTGGGTGCGGGGCATTCTGGGTCCTGTCCCAACACCCCGTGTCATAACTATAAGGGGAAGGGTAACAGCTGTCCTGTGTACAGTACTATAAAATCCCTCCTGGCCAGAGACTCCAAAATCCTTTTCCCTGTAAAGGGTTAAGAAGCTCAGGTAACCTGGCTGGCATCTGACCTAAAGGACCAATAAGGGGACAAGATACTTTCAAATCTTGCGGGGGGGGGGGAAGGCTTTTGTTTGTGCTCTTTGTTTGGGAGTGCATTCGCTCTTGGGACTGAGAGGGACCAGACATCAATCCAGATTCTCAACATCTTTCTAAACAAGTCTCTCCTATTTCAAACTTGTAAGTAAAAAGCCAGGCAAGGCGTCTTAGTTTTACTTTGTTTTTCTCAACTTGTAAATGTACCTTTTACTAGAGTGTTTATCTTTGTTTGCTGTACTTTGAACCTAAGACTAGAGGGGAGTCCTCTGAGCTCTTTAAGTTTGATTACCCTGTAAAGTTATTTTCCATACTGATTTTAAAGAGATGATTTTTACCTTTTTCTTTAATTAAAAACCTTCTTTTTAAGAACCTGATTGATTTTTTCCTTGTTTTAGATCCAAGGGGGTTGGATCTGTATTCACCAGGAGTTGGTGGGAGAAAGAAGGGGGAATGGTTAATTTCTCCTTGTTTTAAGATCCATGGGGGGTTGGAACTGTATTCACCAGGAGTTGGTGGGAGGAAGGAGGGGAATGGTTAATTTCTCCTTGTTTTAAGATCCAAGGGGTTTGGATCTGTATTCACCAGGGAATTGGTGAAAGGTTTCTCAAGGCTTCCCAGGGGAGGGAATCCATTGGTATGGTGGCAGCGGACCAGAGCTAAGCTGGTAGTTAAGCTTAGAAGTTTTCATGCAGGTCCCTACATTTGTACCCTAAAGTTCAAAGTGGGGATACAGCCTTGACACCCCGTGATGCATCGCTTCGCATCCCAGAAATCCCTTTGTTTCCGTCCACCTTTGGCGCCATCTTTCAATGGTTTCTGTGCAGCGCGATCTGTCTGCGGGAAATGGAGCCCGAACTGCTGAGGCATATGCTGATGAGACTCGCCAGCACATCACGTTTGACTGTAGAACTATTCCTTAAGATCCAAAGTGACAGTGAGAGCGAGGAGTCCAATGATGCTATCGAGCCGCGTAACGCGTACAACACGAAATTGTTTGTGGCATTCACAGACATGCTCAGCACCGTGGAATGCCGCTGTTGGGCTCAGGAAACAAGCACCGAGTGGTGGGATCACATCGTCATGGAAGTCTGGGATGACGAGCAGTGGCTGCAGAACTTTCGGATGAGAAAAGCCACTTTCATGGGACTGTGTGAGGAGCTCGCTCCCACCCTGCGGCGCACGGACACAAGATTGAGAGCTGCCCTGCCAGTGGAGAAGCGGGTGGCTATTGCAATCTGGAAGCTGGCAACTCCAGACAGCTACCGGTCGGTCGCAAACCAGTTTGGAGTGGGAAAGTTGACCGTTGGAATCATGTTGATGCAAGTTGCAAGGCCATTAATCGCATCCTACTCAGAAGAACCATGACTCTGGGTAACATGCAGGACATAGCGGATGGCTTTGCACAAATGGGTTTCCCTAACTGTAGAGGGGCGATAGACGGGACGCACATTCCTATTCTGGCACCACCCCACCTAGCATCCTAGTACATTAATCGGAAAGGGTATTTCTCTGTGGTTCTCCAGGCGCTTGTGGATCACCGTGGGTGTTTCATTGACATTAATACAGGCTGGCCAGGAAAGGTGCATGACGCACGCATCTTTTGGAACACTTGGCTGTTCAGGAAGCTGCAGGCCGGGACTTTTTTCCCAGAGCGGAAGATCACAGTAGGGGAAGTTGAAATGCCCATTGTGATCCATGGAGATCCGGCTTACCCATTAATGCCATGGCTCATGAAATCCTATACAGGGAGCCTTGACAGCAGCAAGGAACGGTTCAGCTACAGGCTGAGCCGGTGCCAAATGACTGTGGAGTGCGCCTTTGGCCGTTTAAAGGGCCGCTGGCAATCTCTGTATGGGAAGTTGAACTTGGCCAAAAACAGCATCCCCACAGTTATATCCGCGTGCTGTACCCTCCATAATATTTGTGAAGGGAAGGGTGAAAGCTTCACTCAGGCATGGACCTCCGAGGTTCAACACCTGGAGGCTGAATTTGCACAGCCAAAGAGCAGGGCTATTATAGGGGCCCAGCGTGGGGCTGCAAGGATTAGGGATACCTTGAGGGAGCAATTTGAGGCTGAAAACCAGCAGTGATATCTGGTGCCCTGCACGGGAGTGAAGTGCAGTAGTTCCAATCTTTAGGAATCAGTGTTTGCTAAGCAGACTTGCGGTGCCTGTTTATTTCCTGGGCTAAGGAATCTTTTACTTTATGCAATAATAAAGAATGTTTTCAAAGCCAAAAAATCCATGTATTGAAAAGAAAATCCATTTATTGAAAAGAAACGCAACTGCTTGGGAATCAGAAAGGGCAAAGGGGTGGAGTGGGGAACGGTACAAAATCACAGATTCACGTATGTCCTGTCTGGTGTGCCGTGCAGTGAGTGCTGCACTTCAGGATAGCTATACTGCATGGTGATGGGGACTGAGTGCAGAAGGTAAGGATTGTGGTTTTCAGGGCTGGGTGGTGAAGATACTGGTGTTGGAGGCAGCTGGTGGCGTGAAGAACCCGGAAGTTGGGGAAAGTGGGTTGGAGGTAACAGTGGGGCACAAGGGAAAGAGTTTTGGGACAGGGGCTGTGGGGAGGGGGGGTGTTTGCGGTACTGCTCCTTCTGCATGGCTACGAGCTCCTGGATAGCGTCTGCTTGGCGCTCCAGGATGCTTATGAGCCAATCCGTGCTTTGCTGCCGGTGCTCCATGCTTTGCCGCCGGTGCGCAGCGTTTTCCTGGCGGATCCTGCTTTCTCTCTCCCTCCAGTTCTGTGCTTTCTCATTCTCTTTAACAGATTGCCGCATCACTTCTTGCAGCATGTTGTCTTTGGTTTTTCACAGTCTCTTCCTGAGTCTTTGCAGTCTCTGAGCAGGCAATAAGAGAGACGGCTGAGGTCTCAAGGTTCTTGCAGCTGTATAGGCAAAATGCAACATTTAACAGAGGCAGCATTGTTTATAGCAGACAGAGTAATGATTTCCCCCGCACTTAAGGAGGGCACACACAGGGTCTATACAATAGCATAATTTTCATGTCCCAAACAGAGCACACAACCCACAGGAGCCTCAAAATGGTAAGGGGGACTGATTGTTTCAGGGCTGTACTGTCCTCTGGGTTTCTGAGCCAACAGCTGCAGGGGGCACCTACACTGAACACTGTTCCAACATTTTCCACAGGAGTTCGTCCTGGATGATATCTTGCTGCTGAGGGTGACCTGGGAAGCAAGGGAGGGTCTTCTACTGCAATGCGGCTTCCGCCCTGGCCCATATGCAGCTTGCCTGTGTGCAGCAATTGTCCCCCCCGCCTCTCGTGGCACAGTGGCATGGACACATTAGCCTGGCTGGCACAAGGACCACCGTGGTTCTCCCGATAAACCTGCACAAGTGCATTGCACACGTTCTGGATGAGACATTCGAAGAGATTACCGAGGCCGATTACCGCGATGTGATAAACCACATCAATGCACTATTTCGCATCTAGGCATGCATGCCTAACCCTCCTCTCCCAAAGAGCCCGCACCAAAAAAATTTCTTCCCGAAAAAAAAAACGCTTACTGGGAACCTGCTCTTCTGTTTGACCTCCATCAAGTACCGGCTGCTGTGACTGGCTACCTTCCTCCTGGCTCGAGAAGAGCTCCTGGCTGCATGCTGCCAGGGATTCCGGGGTGTCTCCATCCGCCCCACCACCCTCACTCCTGTTTTCCTCCTCCTCCTCCCACCCCGGCTCTGAAATGTCCATGGTGGTGCTCGGAGTGGAGGTGGGGTTAACCCCAAGTATCGCATCCAGCACTTTGTAGAATCGGCAGAACGCGGGGGGAGCACCCGAGTAGCCGTTTGCGTCACGGGCTTTGCGGTAGGCACTCTGCAGCTCCTTCACTTTAATCCTGCACTGCAGGGTGTCCCGGTCATGGCCCCTTTCCATCATGTCCTTTGATACCTTCCCGAAGGTATCGTAATTCCTACGGCTGGAGCGCAGCTGGGACTGGACAGCTTCCTCCCCCCAAACACTGATGAGGTCCAGCAACTCGTCATTGCTCCATGCTGGGGCTCGCTTGGCGTGTGGAGGCACGGTCACCTGGAAAGATTCGCTGATAGCACTCCACACCACACCTGGCTGAGCAAACAGGAAGGGGATTTTTAAAATTCCCGGGGAACGTCAAGGGCGGGTCACATGGTTGGTTACCTGAGGCCAGGCCAGTAGAGTTTGAACTGATGACCAGAGTGGCTAGAACAGGCATTGTGGGATACTGCCGAATACTTCTGGAGGACAATCACAGTGCATTGGGCGGCGCAATACACAGTATTCCTCTCGGGGAGGTGGAGTACATGCAGCGCTGCAGCCATGGAGATACAGCGCTGCAAATGCCTTGCCAGTGTGGACGGGGAGTGAGTTACAGCGCTGGGAGCAGCTTTATTGCACTGTAACTCTCAAGTGTAGCCAAGACCAGAGCTACACTAGACTTATATTGGTATAAGTACATTGCTCAGGAGTGCAAAAAATCCACACCCTTGAGCAATGTAGTTATACTGACCTAAGCCTTGGAGGAGACAGCGCTATGTCAGTGGGAAAGCATCTCCTGTTGGGCTGGTCTACGCTGGGGGGGAGGGAGTCGATGTAAGATCCCGTAGCTGAAGTGACGTATCTTATTTCGACTTACCTCGGGTCCTCACAGCGCGGGATCGACGGCCGCGGCTCCCCCGTCGACTTCGCTACCGCCGCTCACCCTGGTGGAGTTCTGGAATCGACGGGGAGCACTTTCGGGGATCAATATATCACATCTAGACGAGACGCAATATATCGATCCCCAAGAGATCGATTACTACTCACCAATTCGGCGGGTAGTCTGGACATACCCGTTGACATGGCTACCGCCTCTCTGGGAGGTGGATTAACTATGCCAACGAAGACACTCTCCCATTGGATTAGGTATGTCTTCACTTAAGTGCTATAGTGGCATCGCCAAAAGGTTTTAAGTGTAGACCTAACAGGTGCTGGCTTCCTCTAGCTCCCTAGGGGTGCTCAACCCCCCAACCCCTGCCCAGCCCTGCCTTTTCCCACCCCCACTCCACTCCGTCTCTTCCCACCCAGTTCTCCCCCCCTCCTCCTGCATGCAGTGGAGCAGCTGATCTTGGCAGGCGGGAGGCACTAGGGGAGAGGGGGAGTTGATCGGCGGCCTGATGGGAGGCACCCAGGGAAGAGGGGAGCTGGCTGCTGGTGGGTGCTAAGCACCCGCTATTTTTTTTTTTCCCCCACAGTCAGCATCTATGGTAGGGTTACCAT